>NW_022060256.1:227325-324825 GCF_007364275.1 Archocentrus centrarchus | reverse complement strand
TTAAGCCCTTAGTGAGACTTGTTCAGCAGTTTGAGTGATGCTGAACATTCAAATTAAAACAGAGACCTGTTCACTCAGGGTTATTACAGATGTTCAAAACACTCAGTTTTACCACCATCACAAAACAGCTGCCCTCCAAATCAATACAGCTGATGTACAGAAGCTCCTCATATCCTAAAGAACCGACCTCGCTGTGACTCTCATATCAAATGACAATTTCTTTAATATTTCCATTAAATGTTGCTTACTGCAGGTTTAAGAAGCAACATCTTCTCTTGAAGGTGTTTTTAAAAGTCTCAGAAGACTCACTGCATTTTTGTTTGTGTTGCAGTTTAGCTCGAACACCTCCATCCCATCCTTCCTGCCACAGAGTCTCAGGAGCCCATCGATCCAACCAGACCTCTGAACTTTTTACTCATTAACAATTTATAATTACTCATTAGTTGTATTTACTCATTAGTTGTATTTACTTATTAACATTTTATTTACATATTAACTTATTGATCTGTGCTATTAGTGCTTTTGTAAAAAAAATTATTGCAAACTAAAAAAAAGAGGTTTCTGTCAGTATGTTGTGGGGTGGCTGTAGTTCAGGCAGAGCAGGTCATCTTCTAATTAGAAGGTTGGTGGTTCAATCCCTGTCTGCTCCAGTCTGCATGCCAAAGTACCCTTGGGCAGGATACTGAACAAGCTGCTCTCTGATGCAACCATCAGAGTATGAATGTGTGTGAATGGGTGAATGATTGTTGTATTAAGTGCTGTGAGTGCTCAAAGTAGAGCAGAAAAGCACTATATAAGAATGAGTCCATCTACAGCAGGACGAGAGGAGGAACTAACTCGTGTTTTTGTCATCACTTCAAGAATGTTGTAGAAGTCATTTTATTTATAGTTGTTTATCATAGTATTTTACTGACCCCATGATGAGTCCCCACAGAAATGGTTTTGAAAATGCATTTTTTTAAACACTGCAAACCTTATTTAATTCTTTTGTTTTCTTTTCAAACATATTGATCATATCCCACATATCTTCTCTCAGTCTCCACTCATCAGGGAAAAGCTAAAAAAAAAACACTCTGATCTGTGGGGACACGTGCTTATCAGGGTTATCCATAGATATCAAAATGGGCTGTTCTATAATCAAAATATGCATGACTGAGGTCTGTATTAAATGACTGATCACATGCTGCAACCTTCAACTCGCCCAGAGCACCAAAATGGGCAGCTCTGTCTGAATGGCTCAAAAAAAGCAAGAACAAAAACTGAAAAATTAAAATGAAGGTTTTGGAGTGGCCTAGTCAAAGTCTTTACTTACAGCTGATTGAGATGCTTTGGTGCAAATGAAAGCAATTCTGCAAAGACTTGTGAGCCAAAAGTCCTCCAAGTGATAGACTGAAAACCACATTGCCAGTTATCACAAAAACTTGATGGCAGTTATTTAGGTTACTTACTTCTCCACGCAGAGCCGGGAGGTTTGGAAAACTTTTTCCCGTAGTTAGTGAAATCATTTAAAAACAGCATTTGTGTTTCCTCAGGTTTTGTCGAATGTTACAATGTGTTTGATTGTCTGAAACATGTAAGTGTGACACATAATCCAAAAAAAGAAGGTCAACAACAGAAAGCCTTTTACCTCCAGGAGGGATGTGAGGATTGAGAATGATTTTCATCAGTGAATGAAAAAGAGGGATTTTGAATTAACAAATCATTCTAGTAAATAAAATACTGATAATTATATTTTTAAGACTTAGAAACAAAGTGGTGAGTAAACTGAGAGGTTTTATGTAACTGATAGCACAATCAGGTGGGAATAAATTTGTTTTCTTTTGGCAACATTAATAACTTCACTAAGGGAAAAATGAACCAAAGAGGACAAAAATCAGCTGAATGTGAGTGCAGTGATTCCCTCTGACAGCAGCATTTAATACCGATTTTATTCAGTCAGTGAAAGAATGAGCAGCAAGCTTCAAACCAACTGAGGCTCCACCGACGAACACAGCAAACTCATTTTTCATCACTCAAACTCAATTTAAAATTAAAAAGACTTTGAAGTCTAAAGACGTATTTGGGCTGAATTCTAATGTTATAAAAATATGCTGATAATTTTTCTATTAAATCTGGAGAATTCCCTCAATTATTCAAAGGAGGAGTTGTAACACCAATTGTTATATTTGTGCAACCTCAGCAAATGTGTAACAACAGACCAGTTTCAGTTCTTCCTGCAGTCTCGGAGGTTACTGAAAAGTTTGTGGCAGAGCTGGTAATAATTTATCTTGACAAAAATAAGCGTCTTCACCTAAAAACATGCAATCTTACAGAAGAAATTAACTGAACAGGCAGCTCATTAATCTGTGACAGTGGCTTAGAAATGATCAGTGTGTTTTTCAATCATGTAAAGGCTGCCTGGTTAATGTATGTTAAAATCAGCAATAAATCAGCAATAAAACCTGTATTATTAATATACAAGCAAGCTTTAAAGATTTTGGATTAGAAGCCAGTTCAACAGGTGTCTTAAAAGCCTAACCAGGGACACGGTCTGCAAACTAGCTGTGGTGAGAAGTCCTGTGCATATTTCCTCAGTTGCTTTTTGCTTAAATGCTGCAATGCTAACATGTATTTGGGACTTCTGTGTGTGCCTGGCCAGCTTTGTTTACTGCGTGCACAAATCTCTCCCTGATCTTTTTAATCTTCTCTTCCCTGCTGATTTCTCACAAGCAACAATTACCCCACCCTTGAGAGGAGACTTTGTTCTTTACAAAAATGTGGTTCCCAGTTTTGTGTTCCTCGTGCTGTACAGTTCTATGTGGACATGTGGACTTCTGTCGGTATACCTGCAAGTGTGGGTTAAACTGAACACCATCCTCAGTCATGGAGACCCTTCTGGATTGAGAAGCACGTCTCACTCGAGGACCCAAATCCTGCCATGTATCATCAGTTTGCTAATGCGATGTAGAACAGCCTCATCAGGAGGAGAGACTACACCTGCACACCTGGGATCACTCCAAAATAACCAACTTAGTTTAATCCTGTCTTTGCTGCAACCTACGCTGAACCATCTTTCTTCATAGTCTTCATCTGAGCCTTCATGTATGTGTGCTGTAGCTCCTGTGGTTGCATGTAATGTGTTTATGAGTGTAATGTGAAACTGCAAGCATTATGTTTATGTCATCCACAGCAGATTCACAAAGTTTCCTCTCATACACACACAGTCTGGAAGAAGGACTAAACACCATAGTGAAAGCATCACAGTCATTTATTTACTACCAGAACCCCACAGGAACTGATTTCAGAGCCCAAAAACACACATCACATCTGTGGCTAGCTGGTTAATAGGGCAGTGTGGTAGCAAGAACAAAAGCTTAAGTCGTGCTTTAAAACCTTCAAAACATGCGAGTGGAACTGTGAATCTTTCAGCAATGGTCTGAAACACTGACTGAATTTACATATCATCCACTCATCTGTGGCTGCAGTGTGAATTCACTTTATTTCACAGCTGAGTGGGTGGCACGTGGGTGGCATGTGGGTGGCATGTGTTTCAGTTAACGGTGTGAGCTCTGCTTCCTGTTTTCTCTCTAGAGCAGCTATTGCTTCAGTGAGTAATGTGTGTGTAGTGGATTCATTCTCATGATGTGTGGACTGTTCCTCTCTGTGCATCTGCACAGAAGGAGTCAGGTCCTCCCTCTTCTCTTTCCCCTTTGTATGGTCATTACAATCATCTGTCCAGTCTCATGGTTATTCTCAAGTCGTCATCCGGTAACACAAAAGACACCCTCATCCAGTCTGGTCCAGTCTGAGTTGCCACCTCAGCTCTAATGTGGTCAGTCTAAATTCTCCACAGAATGCACAGAGCTCAGTTGCAAATCTCTGCAACTCCCACAATGTCCCCATTTGCCCCACAGTCTGTGGACTAATACTGATTCCACAGTTACCATCTCTGAGGGTCATTCCCACTGCTTTCGTGGCCTTGTCCTCTCCCTGTGTTTGACCCCAGCACAGAGCCATCACAGTGCAGTGGTAGTTGCTGTGGTGCATTCTGTGAAGTCCTCTCTGTCCCTTTGCCTTGCTGCTCCTGCTGCTGTTGTTGCTCTGATTTCCCTCACAGTCTTCTGGGAGGTGGAGACAGTTGAGATCTGAATCCTGAGACACAGATAAACTTTTTTTCAGTCTTGTAGTAAATCATTTTATTTTAGCATTTATTACTCCTCTCTCTTTTCTTTCATAAAAATGTTTTTCTTAAGTTCAAATCAGCAGGCTCATCATCCTATTGCCAGTTTTCTACGAAACCTCAGTGACAAATATGTCGAGACGTCTCTCGAGATGGCAGTCAACACAGTTAACCCTGTAACGCTCTTGTCTTCTCACAATCACACTGGGAGCAAAAATAAGAGTTTTTCAGATACTCAACTTTCTCCTCTTTGATTGAAGTGGTGAGCAAGTCTGGGCCTCACCTGAAAGAACCTTCTATGCAGATTTATATATTACTGTTACATGTCCTACTCAGTGTTCTTTTTGTCTCAAAGCAAATGTGCAGCCTGCTATACAAATCTATATGAAGGTCAAAATCAAGACAATATGTCTGAGATGATTCAACTTTTCGGGACAGCTTAATATGACTAAATTATACAGTGACAAGTCAACTGACCTGATCAGGCCAATCACAGAAAAAGAAATAAGAGAAATCATCCAGAAACTTAAATAACAAGTCTTTATAAATAGGCTCAGCTGAAGTTTATGTAAAACGATACACAAGAAACAGGAGAAACATGTTGTTTTCCCCATAAATCAATGGGCAACTGCTATTATAACAGTAATAAAGGCGGGGAAGGAGCCCACCCTCTTCTGTAGCCTGTGGGATTTAAAGATTTTAACAAATATTCTAGTCAAAATAAACTAAAATTCAAGGCAATGCTATCCGGAGCCTGATGATTGCAATTCAGTGATCTACTGTTCTTCAGACACTCCCAGAAAAGCTTTGAATACATTGGAATTACACTAACATCCCACTCTACACAACTATTAAATTCAAATTATAAACAGCTAATAAAATAAATAAGAGAAGATTTAACAAGATGGGAGATTCTTCCACTATCTCTCTTTGGAAGGACAGAAACAGTGATATAAGAGTGAAAGAGATATCGATTCGCTGATCCATACCACCAGGATCTACAGCAATGATATCGGCATGTCATTTGGACTGGAGAAGTGTAGTCGGATGGTAACTAAGAGAGGAAAAGTAGTCAGAACTGAGGGGATTACACTACCAGAAGGCAACATTGCAGACACTGAGGACAGCTACAAGTACCTTGGAATCCCACAGGCAAATGGGAACCATGAAGAGGCCGCTAGGAAAGCCGCAACCTCCAAGTACCTGCAGAGAGTAAGGCAAATCCTGAAGAGGCAGCTGAATGGGAAGAACAAGATCCGGGCTATCAACACCTACGCCCTGCCAGTTATCAGATACCCTGCTGGGATAATAAGCTGGCCAAAGGAGGAAATGGAAGCCATTGATGTTAAGACAAGAAAGCTCCTTACCATGCATGGAGGGTTTCACCCCAAATCCAGCACCCTGAGACTGTACGCTAAACGGAAGGAAGGTGGCCGAGGACTAGTGAGTGTCAGAACCACTATCCTACAACAAAGATCCATGAATACATCAGGAAGATGGCCACAAGGGATCATGTGCTTAGTGAGTACCTCAGGCAGAAGAAACCTGAGAAAGAAGAGGACGAAGAACAGGAACCATCATGGAAGGACAGCCCTCTGCACGGCATGTACCACCAGCAGATAGAAGAAGTGGCTGACATAGAGAAATCCTACCAATGGCTGGACAAGGCTGGACTGACAGACAGCACAGAGGCGCTAATCATGGCAGCACAAGAGCAAGCTCTAAGTACAAGATCAATAGAGGCTGGGGTCTAGGCAAGACCCCAGGTGCAGGCTGTGCAGAGATGCCCCTGAGACAATCCAGCACATAACAGCAGGGTGCAAGATGCTAGCAGGCAGGGCATACATGGAACGCCATAACCAAGTGGCCGGCATAGTATACAGGAACACCTGTGCCGAATATGACCTGGAAGTCCCGAGTTCAAAATGGGACACGCCCCCAAGGGTGGTTGAGAACAACAGAGCTAAGATCCTGTGGGACTTCCAGATACAGACAGATAACCTTGTGGTGGCTAACCATAGTGGTGGACAAACAAAGGAAGAAAGTCGTGGTGATAGACTTGCAATACCAAGTGACGGGAACATCAAGAAGAAGAAACACGAGAAGCTCGACAAATACCAAGGGCTCAGAGAGTAGCTGGAAAGGATGTGGAAGATGAAGGTAACAGTGGTCCCCGTGGTAATCGGAACACTCGGGGCAGTGATCCTCAAACTGGAAGAGTGGCTCCAGCAGATTCCTGGAATGAGATCCGAGATCTCTGTCCAGAAGAGCACAATACTGGGAACAGCTAAGATACTGCGCAGGACCCTCAAGCTCCCAGGCCTCTGGTAGAGGACCCGAGCTTGGAGGGCAAAATAGACCGCCCGTAGGGGCGAGCTGGGATTTTTTATATATATATATATATATATATAAATCACTGAATTCAGGTGTTCCAATCACTTCCATGGCCACAGGTGTATAAATTAAACACCTAGGCATGCAGACTGTTTCTACATACATTTGTGGGTCGCTCTCAGGAGCTCAGTGAATTCCAATGTGGTACTGTGATAGGATGATACCTGTGCAACAAGCCCAGTGATGAAATTTCCTTGCTAATAAATATTCCACCGTAAAATCTTAGTGGTATTATAATAAAGTGGAAGTGACTGGGAATGACAGTTATTCAGCCATGAAGTGGTAGGCCGCATAAAATCCCAGAGCGGGATCAGCAGATGCTGAGGGTCATAGTGCACAGAGGTCACCAACTTTCTGCAGAGTCAATCACAACAAACATCCAAACTGCATGTTGTCTTCAGATTAGCTGAAGAACAGTGTGTAGAGAGCTTCTTGGCATAGGTTTTCCATGGCTGAGCAGCTGCATCCAAACCTTCCATCACCAAGCACAATGCAAAGTGTCAGATGCAGTGGTGTAAAGCATGCGGAGTCTGGGTTTGGTTTTTGCCAGGGGAACAATACCTGTCTGACTGCATTGTGCTAAGTGTAAAGTTTGGGGGGAGGGGGGATTATGGTGTGGGGGTGTTTTTCAGGAATTGGACTCGGTCCCTTAGTTCCAGTGAAAGAAACTCTTAATGCTTCAGCAGACCAAGACATTTGGGACAATTTGATGCTCACAACTTCGTGGTGACAGTTTGGGGATGGTCCCTTTCTGTTCCAACATGACTGCACACCAGTGCACAAAGCAGCTCCATAAAGACATGGATGAGCCAGTTTGGTGGGGAAGAACTTGAGTGGCCTGCACAGAGTCCTGACCTCAACCCGACAGAACACCTTTGGGATGAATTACAGCGGAGACTGCAAGCCAGCCATAAACACTCCCAAACCATGTGGAAAGCCTTCCTAGAACAGTTGAAGCTGTTATAGCTGCAAAGCATGGACCAACATCATATCAAACCCTATGGATTAAGAAAGAGATGTCCCTCAAGTTCATATATGTGTGTGAAGGCAGACAAGTGAACACTTTTGCAATATAGTGTATAACATGTCCCATACATGAAACATGTGCTTAATTGTATTGTACTCCTCGTTTCCACTAGGTGGAGCTGTTGTCTTAAACAAGGCCGCTTCTACACAAAAAAAAGCGCAAAGAAAACTTTTCGGATGTTTGACTAAGTATGGCAGAACCGAAGTCACACAGGATTAAAAGCGAGTGCAGAAAATTTTATTCTTGGGGAAATGGATATTTATTTATAGAGGTCAATGGAAAATTTGGGTGTTTGAGTTGCCATGAAACAGTTGCAGTGATGAAAAATTATATGTAGCAAACCTATGAAACCAAACATACCTGCATGTACTACACGTACTGAGAAAAGAGATTCAATTCAACACAATTTTATTTATATAGCACTAAATTACAACAAACAATCACCTCAAGGCACTTTACATTGTAAGGTAAAGACCATACAATACAGAAAAAACCAAACAAACCACCTCCTATTAGCAAGCACTTGGTGACAGTGGGAAGGAAAAACTCCCTTTTAACAGGAAGAAACCTCTGGCAGAAACAGGCTCAGGCTGTTTGGGGAGGGACACAGGATAAAAGACAAGAGTTACACAAATGGCAGCTAGTCATTCTGTGCTAACAAACACAAGACAATAGCCAGTTACGACGTAACTTACTCATTGCCTGACATGGGGAACCTCTCCCTGATGATGACATAATAAAACAGTGCCTCACTACTACTGTGCCGGAGAAAAAAAACTTCAATAATAGTTTGTCCATAAGCACGGTTGGGCAGCGAATCGAAGATATGTCAGGTAACTTAAAATATCAGTATTAAAATATCAAGTGTCAAAAAAGACTTTTGATTTTTTTTTTAAACTACATTACATATGATGAGAGCACAGATGCCACACAGCTGTTCCTTTTTTTGCGGGCAGATGAAGATGACTTTTGGATCACGGAGGAGTTGCTTTGTCTTAGGCGTCTAAAGCATAAATCTGTCGAACCCATGGAAAAGGTGGCCTACTGTTTCTGAGTGCAGAACTTGCCTGACCATGATCAAGCTTTTCAGTTTTCTTTACTATCACAGCAATTTGGTCAAATGTGCTTCTGCATCGACTGATCCATATAAAACATGGGCTTCTATTGACTAATTCGGCGCACTTATTCACAAAAATAGATAAACAAAAATGTAAATAAATACGGCTACAAAAACTGCGAGTCGTTTCCCCGGTTGTTCGCTGGGTGCCAGTAAAAGGCTGTAGGTCTCGCGATACTGCTCGTTTTCTCGCCGGTGAGGAAGAGTCACGGAAGAGGCGGAAGGGTCCCTGACGGCTCAGCAGGCTAAGCATCAACCCAAACTGCCCGGCTAACGGCATTTTACCCAGGATTACAGGTCGGATAGACGCCCAGACTGAAGGTAAAACACAAGGATGCACAGCACCTCCTGCTTATGTGGTTCATTATCCGGTTATTTTTACTGTAAAGGCTTCAGAAAGTGGCCTCCTGCCCTTAGCCGTTAGCAAGGCGTAGACAGCAGTGCAGCTGGTAGCCACTTGGCTCCACGGCGGAGGGGGGACTTCGGCGGTGGTTCCGGGGGCTCCGGGGGGCACAGAGGACGGCTCAGAGGGGGCTTCAGCTGATGGAGTTTCATACGGGTGGTGCGGCTGAGGGCGCCCTCTCCGCGGGGCTGTCATGGTGTTTAAAGCTAACGCTGGGGTCGGGGTTAGCCGGCCAGCTGCGAGCTCAGCCTCTGCTTCCTCCTCTGAGCTCCCCCGGTTTGTTTGGAGGCTGAGACCAGGCTCAGAGGATCACAGTGACCCGGGCTCTCAGACCGGGGATGGACCCCCGTTAGGTATCCACCTAAAGAGTTCAAAGTTCTCTGGGTTTTTTGTTTGTTTGTTGTTTTGTTTTGTTTTGTTTTTGTTTGTTTTTTATTTGGATTATTGGAAGCCCCTGAGAATCACAGAGCTTTTTGAATTATTTAAAATTTCCAAAAATTGACTGAGCTGTGGCAATTCTAATTAGAGTGGCTTTTGCCTCTTTTGTCGTACACGTTGCATTACAGAAGTGCATAATTAAGGTCGGGTTGTCATAATTGCTGAGATATGCAATTCTTTCTAGTTCTTTCATTAGTCATCAGAATAATACAAAACTTTGGCGATAAAGTGCAAGAACATTTGCAGCACTATCTTGCAGCAGCCACCAATGTGCAAGACTGTCTAAAACAGTTTTTTCCTCCACAGGATCACAATGACAGCCGCACCTTACAACTACTCCTACATCTTCAAATACATCATCATCGGTGAGTGCCGCTCTCTGTGTTTGCTGCTGGGACTCTACCAGAGCAGTTTTGCATCCTCATTTATCTGACTGTAGCTTCCTCACCCCCTCCCTCCCTAAAAACCCACTTTCTTTTGATTGGACTGCATCTGGAAGCCTGTGGAGAGGCAGCACTCAGTGCTGTGCTTCCAGCAGAGGGCTCTGTGAACAGATTCAGTGTTTTTGAGTGACCAAGTGGGTTTTCTGTTTATCTGTTATTAATATCATGTCCTGTTATTAATACTGGTTTTCAGTCATTTTTATTCAAAAAAGGGTTTAGTAAACAGAACGTGTACAAAAACCTGCATTTAGTTTTATACAAACTGTTCACAAACCTTGAACCACATGGGCCTCAGGTGTTTCATTCTGTGTTTTCATTAGTTTGTTTCAGTGTTTGTGTTTTGCTTGCTGAGGTTTATGTGAAAATAGAATAACATGGCATTTCTTTTTATCCCATAATTTCATGAGTTCAGTTTCTTTCTTTTTTTAAAAATTTAAAACCAACTTACTGAATAGCAAATTAACAGGTTTATTTATTCTTTTATTTCTTGCTAATTATTTATCTGGGTCCACCTGCAGCACTTTATGAATCACTGATTCACACAGTCCTTACTCAGCCCACTTTCTTCTGATTGGCCAGTTTCCAGAAGCCTGCTGAGGGGCAGAACCTTGTGCTTGTGTCTGAAGCAGATGGAGATCATAAATAAAGAGGATTTTGAACTGTGAATGCAGAGCTGCTCTGGTAAAGTCCAGGAATGTAAATGTAGAGCAGTGAGCGAGCAGAATAGAACGTTTTTTTTCATGGCCAGCACTCACCTATGTTTGTGTGTCTGCAGGAGATATGGGCGTTGGGAAGTCGTGTCTGCTGCATCAGTTCACAGAGAAAAAATGTGAGTGCCTCTCTCCTCCTTCTCTCCTTTTTTTATTTTTTATTTTTTCCCCCTCAAGTTTAATGCTTCTGGATTTTTAAAAAGTTTGATTGTAATGTCAGACATGATGAAGATGAGAACCCCCATCAATGATCCAGGAGAAATGAGTTAGACAGGAGCTCAGAGGGCTGCACAAGTCCATGCTGGGCTGGCCTAATACCACGTTTTGCTCCTTAGAGCTTTAATTGTAATCTGCAGCAAATACTTAAAGTAGGAGGTTTAAATTTGGGGTGAACACATGGATATCTGTTCAATGAATGAGTATATTTACAGCAGGAACAGCTGTAGTTTAACCTCTTAAAAGGCAGAAGATGAACCTGCACTATTACCACAATCGAATTATGTGAAAACTGTCAAATGTTTTCTTATTCCAGCTGCTTGAATCTGAGAACATTTTCCTTTTCTTTCTTTCAGTATGACAGGAAACAGAATACATTTCGTTTTGATTGTGTGTTGGGAAAAATACGACTTTGACATCACCACAGACTGAAATTCTTGAATTAATAATAAAACTAGCATTCAGTTCAGTTTTATTACAGCGTCAATTGAGACACCGGTTTCCTCAGTGTGCTTTATGTAGTAAGGTAAAGACCTTGCAATATTATCAAGGAACCCCAGTGAGTGGCACCTGGCGATGGTGGGAAGGAATAACTTTGGGGTTGAAAGGAAATAAAAGTAAGAAAGGAGCATTTAGTGATGCTGTTTGTGTTTTTAGGTCTTTTATTTTGAAAGCCAAGGGCCAGAGATCCTGTTCCAGTCATGTTTTAAAGTCTTTGTTTATTTTTTTATAATAATTTCAAATATGTCAGTTGGGAATTCATCATCATCCCAGTTTAATACCAAAGCTGTAAGAGTCAATAAGCTCATAAGCAGAAGATTTTATGCACTTTTTCAATAATTCAATCAGAATCAGAAGGTTTTATTGCCATATGGGTGAACAGGTTCACAACATTAGGAAATTGCTGCAGTGCTTCGTGCTTACATAAAAACAAATAAGTATAAAAACTATAACACAATATTACACAACTATAACACAGTATTACAAAATATACAGAATATATACAGTACAGTAATCATTTAGTGCAAAGCAGTAATAATGAGGGAGCGTCAGGCTTCATAAATGTGAGAATTTATTGGTTTTCTTTATTTTAATAGAACACAAAGCCTCTTAACTGTGGAAACATTTAGCAGGGTTTTTTATCATGACTTTGAGATGATGAGAAAATAAGCATGAAGCTGTTTTTAATATTCAGTGTTAATAACGCTAAGAAAAAAAATTTGATTTTTATCACTTTTTGAGCTTCCTGCAGATTTCGGGACTCTAAAGATGATGCATATAAAATGCATTTTAAACATAAACACTCTGAACTCAGATCAGTTTAAAATGTTTTTGTACCCTGTGTGGCAGTGACGAGCCAAATGGGTGAACAAGACGAGAAAAAATTTTTTTTTTCTCAGAGTTGATTTGTATCATTTGGTGGCTCTAAAAGTAAATTTAAAAATTTGCTTTTTTCCGTCTCTGCAAAGGAAGTAATTTTTACCATTGGATAGCTTTTGGTGACCACACCTTGTTTACTTCCTGTGCACCACTGTGATGTCACTGTGATATGTGTATATGTGCAGTCATGGCGGACTGTCCTCACACCATTGGGGTGGAGTTTGGGACGAGGATCATGGAAGTCCACGGGCAGAAGGTGAAGCTGCAGATCTGGGACACAGCCGGTCAGGAGCGCTTCAGGGCCGTCACCAGGTCCTACTACAGGGGGGCTGCCGGCGCCCTGATGGTCTACGACATCACCAGGTACAGAGGTGGGCGTGGCCAGATGGTTTGGAGTGCTCACAGTCCGCAGAGCCAGAGGAGGAGCATCAGTGTCCTGTATTGTAGTGAAAGTGCTGAAAGACCTCAGAAAAACAGTCAAAAGCAGCCATCGTATTTCCCTACAGGGACACTTTGCCCTTAAGTTAAATCTGCACATCTCCTCTGGTCTGCAGAGCTGTGTATTTAGCTTTTTGGTGCAAGTTGCCCAGTTTTGGAGGTACCAGCTGTAGAAAGAAAATAAATTTGGAAAAACAGCAACTTCTCTTTCCAGAAATCCTCAATCACACTTTGTTTGCAGAGCACCTTTCACAGAGGTCAGCATGCGTCACAGGGGACCAGCAGACTAATAAGACAAAAAGCAATAAAATAAATCAAATAATATGCAGTGAAAAGTCATTTCAAATAATGAGAAACGTCCAAGAAATAAAAGCAGATTTAAAATGGCCTACATGTAGGACAACCAGTAATATAATTAGAACCATTAGAAAGCAGATTAATAATAAACTAAAAGCCCGTCCACATAAAGTCATGCTAGATTAAATACATTAGATGCATAAGCTCTAGTCTGATTAGAAATAAGATGCAAAATTTTAAAAAGTTTTAGGCCTCAGAAAAATCCACAGACCCTGCTGTGAGCAGCTTATCAGTTAGCAGGAGGAATCTCGCATTGAGGCGTGATGCGAGGCTCATGACAGGAAATGAAAATGAATGGCACCCCACCCACCCCAGCTGAGGTTTTTCATTTTGCTTGTTTTTATTTTGACATCAGAAAGAAAAAAGTTCCTATGTGAGTGCCATTTTTGTCGATCACATGTATGTATGATTTTCGGGGGTGACCGTCCCTTTAAAAGCACTCAGTACTATTAT
The DNA here is from genome assembly GCF_007364275.1 of Archocentrus centrarchus. Lineage (NCBI taxonomy): Eukaryota > Metazoa > Chordata > Actinopteri > Cichliformes > Cichlidae > Archocentrus > Archocentrus centrarchus. The sequence continues at coordinate 311,290 of NW_022060256.1, read as the reverse complement.
GCATTATGTCATGAAGTTACTGTTGATGTATAAATGCAGAATTACAAATTTGATGTATTTTGAAAAACGTTTAATCCTCCAAGCTGCCATCCATCAGCCCAGGTGGAGGCTTTGACGATGTGAGGTAACGTTTGAATTTTAGGTTCAATCTACAAAACAGAGATCCTCCCTGAGAGGGAGCAAATGCAAAGTCTCTGATTTCATGGAGAACCTTTGCAGATTGCCTGACTGGGGACCAAGAACCGGTTCCTTTTTAGGATTGTTGTCCAAACTAAATATTTGTCAGACCATGACTCTGACTGCACCCTGGCTGTCGGTGCTGCTGCTGTGTGTGTGCTGACTTTAAGAATAACTGATTTTTTTTTTTGTGTGTTTGTGTTCAGGAGAAGTACCTACAATCATCTGAGCAGCTGGTTGACGGACGCTAGGAACCTGACCAACCCAAACACAGTGAGTGCACACACATCAGTCTGCTCATCAGTGAGGTTCGGTGCTGAGAATTTTAAATGCTTGAAATTATTTTTAGGCAGATGAGGAAGCCAAATGCTTTAAAAACTGAGTCTGTGGTCAGACTGAACCAGCAGAACTGGTGGGGTTTAAGACAGAAGTAAATAAGACTTAGTAGCCATACAGTATTACAGACTCACCTGGGGTAAACAAGCTGTTGTTGCAACATTACTCACCTTTAAAGCATGCAGTAACCCTGCACAGGTAATCAACAGCTTTTAAGCCACCGTGTGATGCGCACTTTTACCTGTCAAACATTAAATCTTCTGTTTAGCTCCGACATGAAAAAATGTTAGTTTTAAGTGATCCGGGTGAAATCCTGCTGCTCAGTCTGTGTGTTTCCTGTGTCGTAGGTGATTATTCTGATCGGGAACAAGGCTGACCTGGAGGCTCAGAGAGACGTGACGTACGAGGAAGCCAAACAGTTTGCCGAGGAGAACGGTGAGACACCTGCTCGATCCCCAAAAGGCTCAAATATATGTTCAGCAGCAGAAAACAGGACACAGACTCACTGACTTCTGATTTCTGCTTCCTGTTGATCAGGTTTGCTGTTTCTCGAGGCCAGCGCCAAGACGTGAGTACAGCATCACAGATGAGAACCTCGTCATGGGTTGAATATGAATATTATTTCATTCAAAAACCACAAAGTGCTCCAATGAAATGCATGAACATGTGGTTTTACGGTCTTCGTGATGACTTACTCACAGCCTTAGTTGGTGAACTGTTGTATCTCAGAGCTTTCAAAGAGATCTAAAATATCTAATCTGTAAATATTTCAAAAAGTACTGAGGATTTTGGCCTCCTGCTTCTTCTCCAGAGGGGAGAATGTGGAGGAGGCCTTCCTGGAGGCAGCAAAGAGGATCTACCAGAACATCCAAGATGGGAGCCTGGACCTGAACGCCGCAGAGTCAGGAGTCCAGCACAAACCTTCGGCACCGCAAGGAGGACGCCTTAACGCCGACAGCCAGCCGGCTAAAGAAGGCTGCAGCTGTTAACCACAGACAGAAAGTACAAACACATCAAACAGACCAACACACGGACTCCACCAGGCACTAACAAGAGTCTCACATCCAGTACCGGTCTCCATTCTTTATTGGCACTGTTCAACCATCTATTTTCAAATCCAGACCTCAGTTCACTACCCAAAGCAAGATTCAGCAGTCTGCCATCCATTCAGGACTTCACCAACTTTGACCAAATCTGGACAACCAGAATCTAGAAACACACAATTCTCCAGAGTGTTTACCAGCTCTGAATGGGTCCCAAATCAGGACCAACCTGCACCTCCACCAGATCGTTCTGCTCAGATTAAATCACTCTTTATCCATATTCAGTCTTAACCCAAACCTGTGTTAATCTGATTCTTATAAACCCACAGCGCTTTAATCCCAAATCCAGAGAATCCCTCTAAGATTGGACCGCTTTCCTGACCTCGTTATGATCGAGGATGCTTCAGCTCACATGCAAGGCACGCTTACCCCAAAGGCAGTCCAAGAATATGATTTAGAATAACTCTGAAACCAGACTCTGAAGTCTCTTCTCAGTCTGGACTCTGCTGATTTGAGTCAATCACAGGTAGTTAACATTTGGTTTTGAATAAAATTTGTGCTTCCCCTTAAACAAACCAATCAGAATGCCTCAAATTGGACCAATCCAGATGAAACAGCAGGACATCACAATGGACGCATCCAAAGTTGAACCTGGATCACCAGTCGGGTACCAATGGCCTGAATGTAGGCCAGGCCTCGACTGTGCCAAGTCCAGAATAGGGTAGACTGGTATTAAAGTGAAGGTATTATAGATTTAGCATCTTGAAAGACTGAGAGACTTCACTCTTGGTCCAAGTCCACATTGTTCTAATGCCCATTTCTCACTTCTGCATTTATATTCATGTCTTACATGTGTCTGAAATTCCATCGATTTGTTTGCTCTACCTGGATATTTCAGCTCACCTTGAATTCTTGATGCTCAGCAATGAGAAGGCCTGCCTGGAAATTTTGTTAAGGTTGTCGGCGTTTACGGTCATCACGCAAAAATGAACGGGAAGACAGAACGCAGCGAGAGCCAGCGGACGTTTGTAATCTTCAGAACCATAAAACCCACTGTAGAGCGCGCTGAAGCTGGGAGGACTTTACCCACATGCAGACATGGTAGGAATGTACGATTGCAGGCTTTTAAAGTTCAAACAGTATGTTGAACTTACCATCTGCTGATCCCGTTTTAACTCAGTCTCTATAAACAGACATCTGAATATGAAGCTGTAGAATTTGCACGTAAGAGACAAGATTTCAGGTACCATGAGCTGATTCTGAGCACAAAAACAGGGAACGCGTTTGCCAAAATTTAATACCTAAACCATCGCGTATCGTGACGGCATTTTGGCTTTTATTGGCGTTTTTAGTTTACCTGCATTTATAAACGGTGAGCGGCTGCATCCGAAACACTCAGCCGGCCAGCAGAGCTGCCAGGTCGTTTCTTTGGCCAGTCCTGTGCAATATAAGAAGCGACGGTATATTTCATATTTTGTATAACATTGTCTGAATGCATGAAAATTACAGGAGCTTGGAAAAGATTGGAAAATTGCTTTAGGAAAGTCCTCATATCTGAGTTCAGAAACATATCAGACATAGGTTGAGGACCCGAAACCCCGTCCGAATCCGACATGCATAAAAATTAATTTTCAACAAAGAATGACTGAAGGGCAGTCAAAACCCCACACCATCAGATTACACTGAAAATTATCTGCATCAGTCCCACCCCCCCCAAGCTCCACCCAGTAACCAAACCGCCACACTTTGCTTTATAAAATCCTTAAACTCCTGTAACTCCGAGTCTGCCGCTCTGTGAGGAGATGAAGCAGCTGATTGATGAAGAACCTGAACCTGAATGTCACAACGGTCCCTCGCTGGATCACGAGTTCAGGATAGATTTTTATGAAATGTCTTTTTTTTTTTTTTTTTTTTTTTTTTTTTTTTTTTTCTTGCTGCTGTTGTTGGTTTTAACCAAATAAATACGGGATGTTTCCACAGCTCCCCATTGTGGCCATTGTTTTGCCTCCCTTCATGTTGGTGCATTTTAAAGGGAGGGAAAGTGGCACAGGTGGAAGTGACTCTTAATTTATTCCTGCTTGTTTCTGTTTGGTTTTGGTTTCCATATTAGGCCAGGATTACACTTTACCCCGGTGTGTTCCTCTGGTTTCTGTTTCATCACTGAATGGTTGCACTGCGGTGGAGACATCACTGCTTTGATTATGTGTCAGTTTAAAAAGTTCCACTCCTGATGTCTGCAGGAGATTTTGCTTTGTGAACAAACTCGATGCCTTCTTGTGTTCTGGATCGAGTTCCTGAGCGTCGACATCCTGAAGTGCTTTAAAGTTTTCTTTAGTGGCACCAAAACTATTAGAAGTTAATTCATGGTGTTAGAGTGATCGCAGGAACCACTTCTGACCGTTCTTCTCTCTGTAAAACTCATTCCTGTGCTAAAGGCTTCAGAAAGCCACAAATGCAGCTCTGCTAGATCTTGTACTTTTAAAATCACTTAAAGCAGTGGGAGCGGTGAGGGAGAAGATCTGTAATTTTTAAAATGCACCAATTAACACAGCTTTAACCTGAAATTAATCCGCCTTTATTTACTCTTATTTACACTAAAATTAAGAACCGTAAAAGTGTAAATATAAACATGGATGGATCTAAAGGTACTTTTTGTATGATCCTCTGAACTTTTGGTCCTGCAAATCCTTAAAGCTTAAAAAGCCTTAAAACTTTCACCACCAGGGGGCAGCATTACACCAGCAGGTGTACTACTGTTTAACGTTTCCTTTAGTCCTGCCCCCTCATCCTGAAGAGGCTTTGCCTTTTTTCAGCCAGGTGTTCTTATCACAGTGTTCTTGATGACTTACCTGGTTAAAGGTTAAATTGACTCACTGCTCCACCCTGTGGTATTATACAAAAGTGCAGCCTACCGCTAACGAGCCGAAGTCGACTTACTCGCTTTGTCTCTTCAACGCGACACATTTTGAACATTTTACTAAAAGCTTTCAGGTAATTTTGGGACTTTCTAGCACAAGAATTTGCAAAAAGTATCCGAAATCATTACACTAACATTTTGTAATTATGTTTTAATGTGTTTAAATTACGTTATTTCTACATTCCTACAGTTTTGCTGCACTTTTTTCAGAAAATTGGAAAATATGGCATTAATATTTTTCAGAATGTTTTAAAGTTGTCTGTAATATTATAACCAAATAAAATGACCCCAAAAATGTAAACTGATTAAAGCCAGGAAACCAAAAGAAATGATAAATGACCCTGTTTTTATTTTTTTGTATTTATGTTAATTATTTGCATTTTTACCACACATTTAACATCAGTTTAGTTTACTTTCAACTCTGCAGCTCATTTAACTGGTGACCTTCGTTTCCTCTGGGATGCTGTACTGTCATGATGTAGTTTAGGATTTAAAGGGGGCGCAGTTGGTCATTTACCACTCGCGACAGTGACACCGTGGTTTAGATTCAGGTCCCGCTGAGGCCACGTGTACATATCAAGTAGAAACGTCAGTGTTTGAGGACTTCAAAGCCAGAGGTCCTCGCAGAGTTTCACCTCAGCTTCTGGGTTTGATGCATCCACATCTGTCTGAATAGGGAGCGAGCGATCGGTGTGACGTCACTCTTCACTGCCCTCTGATTGGTGGAAAGCAGCATTCTTTGACTATAATGCTTGATTTATGAATGAAGCCCCTTTCACAAGTGCACAAAGCCTTTCAGTTCTGCTTTTCGATCAACTTGCAGTTGCTGTAAAAATTAAAAACCTGAAGTTCGTTCTTTACTGTGAACAATTCACAGCAACCGAAGAGAAAGCCAACAAGGAGTCACAGAATTCCCTGGAGTTCTGTTCTCCAGCTTTCCTCGCTAAAGCATTTCCAAAAGTCTTAGTTAAACTGAAGGCGTACGGCTGCCAGCAGGCAGCAGAAATCTGGTGTTTAAAATGGGGAAAAATAATTTAGGATGGACTCCATCGTTACGCTGTTCACGAATTCCAAAGTTTTATGTAAAAATGAGCTGAGAAGGTGCTGCAACAGAAACCATTCATCTTACAGCAAACAACTTCATAAGATACAATTTTTTTAAGACATAAATGCAGTACATAAACAAGTTACTGATTTTTTAATTGTTCCGTGTGCTTGTAGCAAACTCATTAGCCTGATCAGCCTGAGGGGGGCGCTGTGTATAACTTAAACAGTCAGTAAATCGAATAAGGATCGCTATGGAAAGTTGGCGGCTCGCTTGGATTGTTTTCCTGTAACGTCTGTTCATTTTTTTTTAATCTGAAAGTAAAGCTTCTTTGATTGTTTATATCCTCAACCTGAATGATTTTCTCATTGTGCAACCATGGAGACTCAGTAATTTGTAAATAAAGTATAAATATGCTGTACATATGCCCACGACTGCTTCCTCTGTCTGCCTGTAGAGGGCACTGCTTTCTTTCAACTGTCTTTTCTCAGTTCACATTAAATCTAATTATTACTAAAATTTCACTACATTCAAACTGCATTAGATTTTTTTTCTAAGTGTGACTCAAAGCAGGAAGTCCGTTTTTACTGCAAACACAAAAAACACTCGCAGGTCTGGAAATAGGATTTATTCACGTCCATCATCTCTGCGTTAATGTGAACTGGAAAGTCAGAACAATGGCAGTAAAGTCACTTTGGGCAGTTCCTCGGATCATATCGTGTCCCGTCTGCATTCAGACATCAGTTTATGCTCCATTTTCTGCTCCTATAAACAAAAAGCGACAGTTCCTCGCAGATTGATCAAAGAGGAACAAATCCATCGTTTGCATTTTCTGAAGTTTCAGCTTCTGAAACGAGAACTTTTGTTTTAACTTTTGATAGACATAAAATTGAATCTGATAAACATGTTTTAAATTGTTTTGGCTGATTATTAAAGGCAGAATAATCGATATTTCCATCGGTGATCTGATCTGACGTCCTTCGTTGCTGGTCACGTGACTTTCAGCCGAGGGAAACACGGCGCGCCACGTTAAACAGGAACAGAACAACTTATTGGACAAACCCCCTCGGCTGTTGCATGTTGCCATGGCGACAGGGTGAGTGTGTGAGGGGGCGTGTTCTCAGCAGTCCGGGTTTGATTGACAGCTGACGGCGTGGCGTCACTACGTGGTTCTGCTCTTGGAGGCAGGTTCTGTCTCCTGCTCGTACTCGATCTCCACGTAGGATCGCTTCTTCCTCACTGCTGCGCCTTTCGCTGGAGATTTGCCCTTAGACCTCGAAGCCTTCATCTGCACCTCCATCTCCTCCTCCTCCTCACTGGACTCGTCCTGCTCCTCCTCATCACTGCTCGTCTTCAGCTTGTTCATGTCCTGTGAAGATGAAGTCGAGTTATTTCAGTATTTTCTTTTGGAGTTTTATTCTATTTTATGTTCTTAAATCATTCTATTTTGTAAATGCGTAACTGCACAGCTTTCTGTTCGGGAAAAAGGTAACGAAGCTTTTTGAATCCTTTGAGCCAATAATTAGGTTTAAGGTCACATACCATCGAGGAGCTGCAACCACCCACATATGAAAGAATAAAACACATTTCCATGTGTTTGGTTTTATCTTAAATTGTCCCCTGCTTCCTGCTCAAAAATAGCAACTGAGACCATAAACTCATCAGGATATATCAGCTGAGCAGGAGGCTCATTGTCTCAGAGATGATCGGCCCCTGCTGGTTATTATAAAGAATGCAAGTTGGAGGGACCAGGTCAGCTTCATGAATTCCCCCAGATTTACCTCAAAGTCACTCAGGTCACTCTCCTCCACTTCTTCCTCTGCTACAAATTCTCTCTGCCCGACATCCTGCGTGCACAGGAGACCCTTTTAGAATAAAGTTTTATAAACAAATGTGTTTAGTCTGCTGATGTAATGAAAGCCTCCTCCGTCACCTCATCATCCTCCTCCTCCTCTTCCTCCTCAGACTCTGACTCGCTCTCCTGGTCCTGCTGCTCTAGCGCTCTGTCGAAGGCGTGCGCGGGGAAGTTGTAGATATCTCCATACTGAAAACACAAACACATGCGATGTGAGTTCACCTGCAGGATGGTGCTCAGCATGGGCGCTGTGGCGACGGCGGCGTACCGTTCCCTGCTTGAGTCGTTCCAGCAGCTCCTTCTCGATGGCGTTATCGAGCTGAGCAGCAATCAGAGCCTTCTCCTACAAAACACCAACAAAGAAGAAACGACTGTCAGAGCTCCAGCTTAACAGGAAGTTAGCTGCTTCCTTTCAGACACAAACTGACACTTTACAATGAAGCTGTTTGTCAGATCATTCATAACCTGGTGTCAAAAATGAGACGTGAATGAGAAAGAAGTGATGCCCACAGATAAGGAATTAATACAATCTGTTCAATGTAATTCACATAAAAACAGGAGGTAAGGTAGTCGCTGTATTCAGGCTCAGAGCAGCAGCCATGAAGACTTTCTGACCTTTGCAGTTAGACGATTTTAATTAGAGGAAATGTTGAGTCTGTATGAACAGCCTGACACAGCACAAGAGCCAGAAGTCCTAAAATACTACAGGTTCATGTTAAAAGGTTAAGCCATATTTTATTCACAATAAAGACAGAAAACATATCAAATGTTTATTCTGAGAATTTTTTCCACTTTAAGGAAAATAGAAGATCATTTTAAATTTAATGGCAGCAACATGTCTCTAAAAAGCTGGGAGTGAGCAACAAACAAAAGAAACCAGCTGGAGGAAAATTTTGCGGGTAATCAGAACAGCAGCAGGTCAGGAACACGATGGGAACAGGTTCACTAACCTGCAAAGACCTGCAGCTGCAAGCTGTGAACAATTTCAGAATCATGTTCTGATATTTTGGTGGCTTCTGTTTTAATTTTTAATGGGAAAATTCTGACTCCACCAAACGGAGCTGCCAGTAGCTTTTAAGGTGGAACGTTCTCTTGTACGAGTTAATGCAGAGTCAGCCATCCCATCTTAAATATCAGTTTGACAGCTCTTTGTCAGCACTGCCTCAGGGAGGACTGAACTCCTGCCATTTCCTCACTTGGGGAAAAAAGCTCTGCTCTGACCGTTCCCACTCTGTGGAAAACTGGAGCTCAGCTCCTGATTTTCCTGATGTGGTTTTCGAGGTAAATGTCCACAGTGAACTCTCACAGTCTGACTGCGACTCTGATCTGTGCAGCTGTGAGAGGTGCTGATTCGCTGTTTGTAACTTTAAAGTCGTCACGCCTTCATTTCGAGGCGATTTTAAAAACGCTCACCTCTTTCCTCCTTTCTCTGGTCTCCACCTTCCTGCTGAGAGGAACCAGCTTCCTCCTGAAACACAGAAACAAGCAACCTGAGCACAGCAGGAGGAGATACAAACTGCTCGCACTCATGTGACAGCACGCAGTACCCGCTGTACTTTACATACTGCAGTGCGGTCTGAGTACTCACTGCCTCTTGAGGACCAGTTTGCGCATGCGGATCAGGTACTGGGTGATTTTGGTGAACCGCTGTTTGCATTTGTGTCGGATGAATCGAGGCCAGTAGATCAAGTTCTCGTCGATCTGTTCCAGAGCTTTCTCGTAGTTCTTACTGAGTTTCACCTGCACACACGCAGACACACACATGCACACAGTGATGAAATAAAAATGCTTCCAAGTTTTACCGATAAAGCCAAAATTGGAACCAAATCTAGTCTCACACGAGCAGATACTGTTTGAATCATCCAAACTCTGATGTTAGAGTTTCTTTTAAAGAATGAATTCATCATTCAATCAATCTTTATTACTCATGCAAAACCATACAAACCCCAGAATGATCACAGTCCTGCGATCACACAGCTGCTTCAGCATCTCCACAGCTGGCTTTAGTAATTTTATTGATAAACTTGATCAACCCTCATTGACTTCATTTACACAAGATTTCCTAACCCTGCTTTGACCTCCTGCAGCTTCAAACCATCCTGAGAACTTCAGGGCAGATATGTGAAGTCATGGTACATGATGATCCACCATGTTAGCTCCTTGCTCACCTTCTCCCACATCCTGGCAGGAAAAGCCGCCCTCTCGATGACCTTCATGTAGAGGAAACACTGCCCTGAAACACAAACATTCCCCACGTTACTCCTGAGATCTGCTGATCTGGGATCTGCTGTTAAAGGCTGAAGCAGAGCGTGAAGACACACCTTTCTCCTCTCTGATGGTGGCGTACTGGCTGTTGGCGAGCGGGCAGGCCGAGCGGTTACACAGGCCCGTGATGTTGTACTCATTTCGACAGAAGTTCTGACTCTTCGTCCTGGACAGAGAAACGGAGACTGAGGCATTTTATGTTTGTCTCAAACTAACTCCAGCTGCACACGCATCATCAGCATCATCATCACACCATCTCATAGTCATCAGGAAATAGGAGGAAAGTCCAGCCGTCAATCACCTGCATAACTAAATCCAACCTGTGTGAGACTTACTTCACTTTGAAGGAGCAGAACTGCGTGTTTCCGATGATGTCCCAGATCACCTGCAGGAAGCCATCACACACGTTACTGACATCCACACAATCAGCTGATTTTAAAAAGCACCAGCTGCTCCAAAACCTAATGTGTTTTTCCTCTTTAAATGACTCATGTTTTTATTCACGTTTATAACTTAACTTCTATTTATTTTTTACTTGAATAAGTCTGTTTTATGAAGGTACTGTGTGCTGAAGTTTTATGAAGTTATTTGGGATGAATACAGTTCATCATTTTTAGCATGTGGAGCCTGAAATGCGAAGTTCTCTATGTTGTTCACACTGAGCTCACAGAGAAAAGGATGATGGCCGAACTGAGCCGCACACAGGCCTCTGACAGACTCTGCTTTGTTTCATGTTGTAGCGCTCAGTCCGTTTTCTGAAAAGTTAAAAACGACAAAGCTGAGGTTTTTTTTTATAGAATTTGGTGTGACCGGAAAACCGAGCGACCCCGTTGAGCCTCGCGCTGCGTTTAAATGCCTAGTTTATCCCCGGATAAATGAGTGACAGTAACTGCTGCAGCTTCGCTGATAGACCTGCTTAAAATTTTATCTTCGTTCACCTTCGGTGAACCTGATGGACCTTTTCGGAAGCCCTCACCGGCCAGCTAGCGTTAGCATTCAGCGCACATCATCATTTATATGAGTTCGTCATACTTACGTCGTCGTGCTGCATTTCCGGGTCCGAGTGGCTCTCAGCCTCACACTGTTTAAAATAATATTTAATAAGTCACGTTAAACTTATGGTGCTTTTTCCGAGACCTGGAGCCACATGGACTATCAGGCAGACACCATGATATTTGGACGGAAACTGCATAGGATGTGACGTAACCCCGGAGGAAGTATCGCGATGCTTTCAGATGCGGAGCATGCTCAAGATAACAGTGGATATCCCATCCTCTTAGCAGGGGGAGATGGTGGTATTTACACCTGCCAGGACCTGCCATGTCAGTGCTGGAGGCCCAGCAGCACCTCTGCTCCCTCAAACTATCAGAGGACTTCAAACTCCTGCCTGGAGAGCTGAGGAACCTCCATCCTGCACCACCGAGAGCATCCTGAGCGGAAGCATCTCCGTCTGGATGGGGAGCTGCACCTAGTGTGACTGCTCGGCCCTCAGGAGGAGGTTCATTCAGCCAAAAGGACCATCTGGTCCAGCCTCTCAAACCTGCAGGAGGATGCAGATCCAGAGCTTCCACAGCACCATCAGGGAGGAGCTCTCACCATCAGAACAACTGACACCGAGATCTAACCCTACCCCATCATGCCACTGCCAACCATGCCACATGCTGCCACGACACTACCAGCCACCACTCAGCTACCCACCCCTGGACTATGGCTGAGCTACTAAGGATAAGAATAACTTTATTGATCCCAGTGGGAAATTCATATGTCTGACAGCTCATCTGCTATTTTTATGAGAGTTGAAAAGCCTGATGGCTGTGGGTACCAGTGAGTCTTCCAGCACTGATGTGTTTCTGTTCCATAATGATGTTATAAAGTGGGCGATCAGAGGTGTTCAGGATGGCTTCCAGTCAGTTGGGAGGAGAGAGAAACATGATTAAAGTCTCCTGAAAAAAACCTTTGCACCAGCACAGTAACCATGAAAACACCTCTTTATCTCAGCTTTATCTGTTTATCTTGAGTAAACTGTTCTCGTCACAGAGGTATGCATCAGTACTGGACCAAAACAAAACAAAACTGATAAAAAAAAAGTAAAATTTGAGTAAAGATCAAAGCTACCAGGCAGCTACTACCAGTTGAAGCGCATCTTCTAGAACTAGTTAATTAACTACTAGTTAATGATGTTAACTAGCTGTTATTCTAAAGGATGGTTGGGCTTCTTCTCTGTTTGTGCGCATTTATAGTGAAAAACCTGTGACAAAAAAACTGGAATTAAAATCAGTAGAATTACATTTTTAGACTTAAAGCAGATTTCATTTTGTAAACTTCTCTTTGAAGGTGTCCCAATAACAAAAACAACAACATGTGATAACTGAAAACAACAAACACATTAAAGTTGTGAATTGTCACAGAGCCAAACAGCAACAGTGGAAACTTTGTGTCCGTTTCTGGACTCAAACCAACAAAATTGTTACATTTTGCATCTTCATAGCAGACAGAGAAATTTTAATGAGTCAGCTGGCTGATGATGACACATTCTTAATAAAAAATATGACCCATGTTCCTGTTGCTGTCCAGAAAGACTATCCATTCTCTGCAGCTTCACTCTGAATGATTTCCTCTCAAAGACTGTGATTCATGTTCACATACCAATCAAAACCAAGAGCACCTATCTTCAGAGGTGACAAAAGTACTGACATTCTGTACTTAAGTAGAAGTACAAGTACTTCTGTTAAAAAATTATTTGGTTAAAGTTAAAGTACTGGTTCAACATCTTTACTTAAGTAAAAGTAAAAAAAAAATACAGGCTCTGAAATGTACTCAGAGTAAGAAAGTAAAAGTATCTCTTTGGAGGACGTTTCTACCTGCTATTTTTGTGTAAAGCTAACTGAACCTCATTTTATATTATTGTAATAATATAAAATAATACATGAGAATAGAAACGTTATTCCAATCTAAATTTTAATTCTAATGAATGCACTCAGCTTGAATCTGTTATGTAGGACACAAACTGTGAAAGTGAATTTAAACACAGCTCTGTTCTCTGTGTCCTCCATAGCAGAGGGTGACTGTGCCTCCACCTAAACACCAACATGAGGATACTCAGGGGTTACAGTGGGATTCAGAAGGTGGAGGAACCCTAAGATCAGCTGTAGTGGCTCTGCATGGAGAGAAGAATCACAACTTTCTATTGTGAGCTCCAGTAAATGATGTTGGTGTGCAGGCTGTGATCAGCTGACCTGCTGCTGCTGCTCTGAGGTTTACTGCTCTGTGTGGATGAAGTGAACTCACAAAGATGTAACCCAGTATTTCACAGCTATCTGAGCTGATCTCCATCCCCTACACTGACAGCATACAGGCTGTAGAAATGTTGGATTCAGTGAATGAATCTCAGCATCAGCAGCTTTGATTCAAACTCATCTCTGCTGCACTGATGTCACCTGTAACTCTGACCATGAACACAAACACTGTGCACGAACACAGAGCTTTACTGTAAATACAGTACAACAAGCTGACCTGTTTATTACACACTAAACTGCAGTATTTTCATACAGTCTTTGAATAACACAAAGTCAGCATACTTCAGTTTATTTTGCAGTCCTTACCTTTAATTCTAACCTCTCTTCTTCCTCTCCTGTCCTCTTTCTCCATCTCTGAGTGAACTTCTCTCTCTTTGCTCTCCCTGGAAATACAGCAGCTCTTCTTTTAGCTAGCAGACACACTGTGTGACAAACTGCACACACTTTGTGTGTTTGCTGATATTTGTTGAGCATTTAGAAACGTTGCATTTACCTGTCACAGGTTACTCCCTTTCTGCTCGCTCCTCTTCAGTAGCGCTAGCTAAGCGAGCACAACTTACGGACTCGGTCCGGCCCGCTGTAACCCCTGATTATAGCGCTATAAATGAGACATTAATTATATGGGTTTGCGTATTTAATCCCTTTGCACCCGATAAGCCCCGGTGATGGAGGATACGCAGTACGATTGTTTCTTATATGTTATTATTCCTCCGTTTAGGCTCAGATCGTTTGATGTTTGACGGCGCGCTGACCGGAAATGCAAACTTCTCTCTGACGTGTTAAAAAGTAACGAGTCTGTTTGAAAATGTAAGAAGTAGAAAGTACAGATACTTGTGTAAAAATGTAGGGAGTAAAAGTAAAAAGTAGTCAGATAAATAAATACTCAAGTAAAGTACAGATACCTGAAAAATCTACTTAAGTACAGTAACGAAGTATTTATACTTCGTTAATTCCCACCTCTGATTATCTTGGACTCAGCATCATAAAAATCATATAAATGTTTTGAAAACTTTAATCTGATTATTGTTAGATGAGGAAAAAATAATGTAACCAATGGCTTGAAAGAGATTTATGGCTGAAAGGATCAATTCTGCTGATGAAGGCAGAATGATCGTCTCGGCTAACGTGTGCAGTGATTCCCGTCTGTCCACAAACAGCTCTCTGATGCCACTGATAAATTATTGTTTCATTTTATTTGGAAAAATAAGAGACATTACATTAAAAAAAACTGTAATTATGAACATTTATGATTCTGATGGATTAAACTTTCCTGGTTTTACTACAACAGTACCTTTAAAATAAACAGGATTAAACTATTTTTACATGATTACACATCTACTTGGATGCCATTAGAGGCCTCAAATATGAACTTTAATGTGATATGTAAACAAAATAGAACCATTTCCCCAAATCCTGTCAAATGTTGTTGGCGTGATTATTATTTTTACAAAGAACTTCTCTCCACACAGATGCTTCATATAAGATACAAAGTAAATCATTATTTTTTTTAATGTGTGGTTTGATCATAACATAATTTTAGTGTGGAAGCTCCCATACAGACACGTGCTGACACACACACAGAGGGAGGTATCACATAAGCTGATATTACTTGTTCAAACTGAAGACATATACGTGTGTGAAGTCTCACACAGTGACCCACTAATAATTTTAGGTAAATATTACACACGCAAAGTTAGTTTTAATCATACATTTGCACTGGGGGGGCTGAAACCTGAAAACTGAACATCGAAGCATTTCTGGTTAAGTTCATAAGAAAGCTGTTAAAATTTATAACTTCAGTTTTTACTTGATATATTTATTTGTATACCCTCCGCTAATGTTATTCCTATGTATTCAAATACACGTTTGAGAATAAGTATTGTTCATTTGTTATTCATTCTTCGACCAATTTACTTCACATAAGTCGCTGTGATTTGTTTCTCTGCTATATTGATCCTTCTGATCAAGGTCAGACGGGCTGAGGCGCTTGCGTAACAATGAGGCCGCACCTTTCACGGAGAGTCCGTGAACGCACCAATCATCACACTTCTTGAACAAGAAGGATCATACGTCAGCGAACGCGCTCTCAGGCTTCATGAAGCCGCTCGAGCTCTCTGACTGACGGTTCCCCTCTTCACGGCAACGTTTCTGTGGCTGTCATCAGCTCACTGCGCACACGCAGACATGACAGCTCAGACAAAGATTTTTATGTTCATGTTCAAAAAAACCCGAAGAAAGCACAGGTACGTGTGCTCACCGGTGAGATGCATTGTGGGAAAGACCGCGGGAACATGAAGTTGCAGCGACGCATGCGCTCTGGACGGGAGCTGCAGCTCAGCTCAGACTTACTGTTCAAACAAGTTTAAAGATTTAATTCTTCATAAAAAACATAAAACACATTCAGACTCAGCAGGAAAACATGAAAAATGATCAAATAAATGAAAACAGTTATCAGTGTCTTCTGTTATCATTCTAAACTTTTTAAAATTCCCAATCTGACACATATCACCAATAAATAACTGAGCAATAACATATAAATTAGAAAATTAAACTACAGCTAAATACTTTAAACAATGTAAGCTGTAAATGCTGCTGTCATTGTTTCCTGAGCTGAGAAAACGTGTTCAGCTGCGTGATGTTAGAAACAAAAAAATAAAAAACAGGATTTTAATTCAGAACATCTGAGATCCGATTCATCCACAAACACTTTAAAACAATGTTCAGATTTTAATCACAGGCAAAAAAAAAAAAAGAGCTTCAATCACTCACGGAGAGGAGCTCAAAGACAGCAAACATCAGCATTAATGAAAGGAGGACACAGGGCCGAGAAACCTGAAGCATTAAGCAGTCTGTTGCTCAATTTAAAGTAAACTACATCATATTTGGTTTAAATTTTAGTGCAGCTTTCTCCATCATCTAAACCCTGTTTTTCTTGTTGGACCTGTCGCTCTCCACTCTTTTTCCACACAGACACGTCGTTGTCTTTCCCTCGTTTCCCAGTTCTGTGCTTCCCAAACAGCATTCCTACAACTGCACCAAAGCAAGGAATGAAATTCAAACTGATTACATATCAATGGCCCTGAAGCACAGCGAGGAGGACCATAAAACCTGTGAGAAGGGGGGAGGCAGACAAAGTAACTGCCCCCTAAACCTGGTATCTGGCTGTGCCGTCCTCAGCAGCAAGAACTGCAGTCAGGTGTTTGTGAAAACTGGCAGCGAGTCTTTCACATCACTGTGGAGGAACTTTGGCCCACTCTTCTTTGCTGAAGAGTTTGAATTCAGACACACTGGAGGGTTTTCCAGCATGAACAGCCTGTTTAAGGTCAAAGCATCTCAGTCTGATTTAAGTCCAGAGTTTGTTTTCTGAGCCATTCACCGGTGGACCTGCTGGTGTGTTTCAGATCATTGTCCTGCTATATAACCCGAGTGAGTTTCAGGGCACGAACTGATGACTGGACATTCTCCTTCACGATTTTCTGGTAGAGACCAGAATTCATGATTCTATCAATTACAGCAAAGCAGTCCCAGACCATCACACTACCACCAGCAGTGGTTTTCTCTTTGGAGTTCATTCATGGAGGCCATTTTTGCCCAGTCTCTTTCTGGTTGTTGGACCTTAACCGAGCCAAGTGAGGCCTGCAGTTCTTTAGATGTTATTCTGGGTTTTTCTGTGACCTCCTGGATGAGTCCCAGATGCACTCTTGGAGTAATTTTAGTAGCTGGCCACTCCTGGGAAGGTTCCCCACTGTTCCACGTGTTCTCTATGTGGATAATGGCTTTCACCATGGATCTCTGGAGTCCCAAAGCCTTAGAAATGCCTTTATAACCCTTTTCAGATTGATAGATGTCAGTGACTTTGTTCTTCAGCTGCTTCTTTAGATCATAGCTGCTTTTGAGATCTTTCAGCCTGCTTCACTTTGTCAGACAGGTTGTATTTCAGGGATTTCTTGATTCAGCAGGTCTGCAGTAATCAGGCTTAGGTGTGGCAGTGAAACTGAACTCAGCTTTCTAGAAAATGTGGTAAATCACAATTAATTCATGAGTTAACCTTCAGTATTTTTAATGGAGCAATGCAAAATTTTCCCATCATTCTATGAATATTTTCAGAGTTTCAGGCCCTCCAGGTATATGTTGGTGCTTTTTAATTCCAGCATTTTTGAGCCCTCATAACCTTAAGTTCAGGAGATATTCATATGAAACTTTCAGGACTGGAAAACACATTTAAACTGTTAAAAACTGCAACCAAATCAATTTTACACCCACTCCAAGAGTCACAGTCTAGAGACTAAAACTGGTTCTTGTTCTCCAACCACCTTTGAGGATCATTATGATGGGATATATCAGTTTCAATAAAATGAAGTGCTTGAAGCAGAAAGAAGTGAGCGACTCCTGAGTGAAAAAACAGAGAAACAGTTTATTTTAGTAAATAGTGTGAGCTTTTTACTGCTGTACAACACTGGCATCTGTAAGTTGGCACACTTTAAAGGGACGATCCACCCAAAAAACAAATGAAACAAAAACAGAGTTCACACACATCATCACCGCTGCGACTTCTGTACAAGGTCAGCTGCTGGACTCGTAACTGCTGCGCGTCCCGTTTGTCCGGGAATCCTGTGTCATTGTCTTTAATGCCACCCCCACCCCCCCAAAAAAACCCCACATCATTAGGAACACGCGTGGCAAATTAAAATAAAAAAAAAAAAGAGGAAAAAAGAATTAAACAAAAAAGGCACTGAAAGCCACAACAGAAGTCAGCCGGACAACTGAAAACTACACGGACATGCAACTCACATCAATTTACACAGAGCTAATATATGCATGCAAAAACAACACTGCTCTGAACACACACACACACACACACTCACACGCGCGCACACACACACACACACACACACACACTACAGATAAACAGTTTCCTGGAAAGTACAAACGTTTCCTGAACGCATCACTCCATATCAGGGAGGATCAGCATCCACCCGGACACTCGCTTCATCCCCCCACTCAGGAGTCTCACCACGGTCTGCACATCCCACGGTTCATAACTGTAGTGAAGCCAGGTGCATTGTGGGTAACACGCCTAAACATCAAAGTGACTCTAGAGCAGCCGTGGATGGTATTAACAGACTCTGGACTTAAAACAAGTGAAGTCTGCATGGAATGTGCAGTAGCTCGTACCACAGTGAGGAAACACATGTATGCAAAAAGGCGTTCTAGAAGCTACCATCTGAAACATGTTCAGGTTCGTGCGCATGTTCCAAAAACAGGCTCCAGGCGGGTTCTGTGCATCCTTCAGCCATATTTCTCCCTGTGGTAATATCTGAGGAAATCTAATCTGAGCAGATTCAACAGATGATTTAAATCAGTCAAACCTTCTAGAACGAGGACACACACATTAAAAGAATATTGTAACGTGTGTGCAGCTTCTAGACTGCGAACAAGAACAAAATCCTTCAATGGCATTTCCGTCATGTGCAACACACATTAAAGTACAGATTCTAGAAGCAGTCCAATAGAATCTGGACTGAAAATGTCAGTTTGGATTTGTGTGAAATTAAAAACATTTTTTGCTTTTAATTTTTAGAAAAACATTTGAGAAAGCAGAATGAGAACTTCTGCAACCCCAACTCTTGACTTAGAACAAACACGTAAATCAGAACAGTTCTAGAATGAGATCAAGTGGCTTCAATCTACATCAAATGTTCTAGAATCTGAAAACAAAACGACCGCAAAATGTAAATAATGTTTTCCTCAGATGTAGCACGTTATTGGCAGCATCAAACCAAAGATTCGAGAATTTAGACAAAAGTGTTTAAAACGAGCAGGTTCTATGTTACACCCATTTGTTCTAGGATTAGTAAGGCAATTCTGAAAGCTGATTCCAGAATGAACATCTGGGATCTCAACTCTTGACAAAAATCTAAATCAGAATCACTGTACAAGTTGTACGAGGATGAGGACAAGCTCTTGAATCTGAACATGTGTGACATGTGCTGGAGTATTCCAGAATCTTAAGGAAAGCATCATTCAGCACGTTTTTGCAGTACTGATTCCACAAAATCAAACCAAAGACTCTAGAATCTGAAACATCTGATTTGCTTAAATGGGAACTTGAAAGAGAAAATCAAAGCCAATTTTGTTTTCATTAGAATCACAACTTGCAGCTTAAAATACACATCCTACAATCATTCGCTGTCTATTTTTTTGCGACAATTCTGGGAATAGATTCCAGAAACACAAATTCCAGGGTTCCAGATTTGTTAAACACTTGATAGAATATTCCAGAGCTGTGGTCTGAGAATTTGAGATCAAACCTGAAAATGTTCCACATATCAAACAACAGATTCTAGAGTCTGAAGTTCCGGGGGCGACACAAATACAAACAGTAAATCCATTATGTCTAAATCAGATTTGTTCTACAAGCAGAACATGTGAGTTCTTTGATGAGACTGCATGCTATGTAAACAAGAATCTCCATATTCTAGATTGTGAAGCTCCCGCTGAAACTGAGAATTTGAAACAGAAAAAAAAAACAAAAACAAAAAACGTTCGATAGCGCCTCAACAAGTTCCAGAACAGATACAGTGAGTTTTCAACACTAGAAAAAAAACCTTGAGAAATCCTGTCCAAACATGCTCTAAAATCAGAAGCATCTAGACTCAATAGGTGCAGTGTTTAATAAGCAGCACATACTTTGATGTAAAACAGAGCCTAGAACAGCAGCAGAACAGTTAAAAAAAATGTTTTAATCTGGAATTCATATTTCTAAACCAGATTTACTCTTGAATCAAAGAATCTCAGGTTCCAAGATTTCCCTGATCGTTCCAGCCTTCACGTTCTAGAATGTGCAGCTGTGCGTATGTTTTAAAATCAAATCCTGAAAACTCGTTCTCCAACCAAAAGGTGGTGAAATAAATTCTGGATCCACTGCTCTTTACCTAAAGGACTTTGGAAGAAGCATGCAGCTCATATGTTGATGGGACATGTTGTTAAACAACCGATTTTTGAACTGTGAGATGAAAGCACCATCAATTCTAGATTCTACAACAGGAACAAATGATCTAGATCATGTGTCAGTCATGAGTTAGCTTTACAAAATTAAACAAAATGTCACGTGTGGAATCAGAATGCAACGCACATTTTAATGGGAAACAATACTGAAGAACAGATTCTAGTTTAGATTCCCACTCCCAAAGACCCAAAGAAAACCCCACAAAAACAATCTGGACTGAGCATTTGGGTTTTGGGATCTTCTAGAATATTTTAACCTTCATGTTCTAGAAATATATAGCTGGGTAGTTTAGTTGATTGTTGGTTCTACAGCTGAAAGGAGGGTCATCAAACAGATTCTTGAATGGTAACAAAATGAAGGTGTTATAAATTCAAGAGTCCAAAATTGTGACAAATTATGGGACAATAGAAGGGTCTTTGTCATATATTTTGAAGGGAAAATGACACTGAACAGTTTCTAGAAGAGCAGGTTAAGTTCCACATCTGACAGAGTATTTATAATTCCAATCCAGATTTGGCCCAGAATCCAAGGATCTTGAGTTTCAAGATCTTCTACAATATTTGCCTTCACTGCCTTCACTATTGTGGGAAATCAAATAAAATCCTAAACCTAAACACCAAAAGGAATGTGATAAGATGTTAAATTCTGGAATTCTAGTTCTAGAGCACATAAATCCCAACAAAGATTTGTTCTAGAGCTAGAAAATTCAGATTCCACTATGAGAACTGATGTTCTTATGACACTTCCCCACACTAGAAAGACGTAGAAGACAGCTATATACCTAGATGTCCTTTCACCCTGAACATGGAATCTACACTGAAAAGTTCTAGACTGAAATCAGTTGGATCCAGAATGAAAATGCCCTGCTGTGTTTTTTAAAACATTTAGTTTGAGATCTTCTAGTCCTTTCAGGCACATGAGATGTGGTTCAGGCAACATGGCTGTTTATGCTTCGGTTGTTTGGTGACAGAAAAAAAAAAAAAAAAAGAAAAAAAAGATGGCGCTACATCAGCTCGGCGTTTCTAGGCTGTGGAAATAACGATAGCAGCTCTGGGCTGTTTTACAACGAGCTGTGAACTGATTGCCAGGGATGAGTGCCCAAATCCAGAGTCAGTGGACAAGGTGAGATTTGTTAGTTATAGAAACATTATCCTACACACCTGCGAAGTCAGCTGCTACCTGCAACCAGCTGCGAACGTCCTGCAGCTAACTGGTAATAAACAGTATACACAAAACAGAAGAACAGGTAATATACAAAAAAAGCGATCTGGTATAAACAGATATAAATGTGACTATACAGAGAAAAAATATGACACTGGCACAGTAACGTCTACAGCAGCAGAAGAAAAGAGGGGCAAATCTTAAAAAAAAAACAAAACAAAAACTCAACAGATCTGGATAATGTGTTTAAGATCTAGCATCAACTTTAGAGAAATCTTGGAAAATCCCTTTTGTGACAGAGGAGAAATGTTTGTTCTAAGATGAACCCAAAAACTTTTTTTTTTTTAAACTTTCATAAGCAGTATATGAACACTGGAGTTCTATGCAGATGTAAGGAGCAAGTGGAGGTTGAAAATATAGCAAATCACAGCTGGAATGATGTAAAATATCCTTAGACAACCAGATTATAGTCTTCATTCACATTTAAATGTTTCCATACTGCTCATAAATGCCAAATAAAGTTTGCTAATTGTTGCGATTTTAACCTCACTACTTTTTCAGAAATATTTTTGGTGCAGATGTGCTGAATGAAGGTTTAAAAACCTTCAAAGAAACCGACATCATTCCAACCTGGATGCTGAAATCTGGACCAGAAATGCCATGGATGCCAAAGACCAACACGTGGATGATTAGCATCATTAGGTGATACATGTGGGACATTTCAGGGAGAACAAACTGATGATGTTTGATGTGAAAAATAAAGCGATTGTGGGACTCATTCAACAACAAGAAAAAGACAAATGATGAAACCAGAAAGGAAAAAGTCAGTTTTTCCACCGCATCCCACAGTGTCTTTGTTCACCAGCTGCTGACCACCAATCCCAGAAAAACCCAAATCTACGGGTGCAGATGGAGACTGTCGAGATGGTGGCTCCTCAAGTCCCTCCCTTCATTAACCCTTGCAGAGCTGCTCACCCCCCTCGGGTAACGGAGATCTCAGAGGGTCTAACAGGGTTTCAGGTAAGGGAATATTTGTTCAGAAAACCTTGTGTTCTCTCTGCGGGAGTTTCAGGTTGGAGTCCTCTCCACTCCTCTGGTTGAGGAGTCAGATTTATTAATAATTTGGGAACCAATTTTGAGTGTTCTGATTTCGGGAAAAAGTATCTAAATAAAATGAAATCAAAATGATGAGCAATGGATGACTGGAGCTGGTCTGAAGGGTGCTGTCTGGATTTTTTCCTGTTTTTAAGGCGTTTCACCAAAGAAAAAGTTGATTGGTCTGCACTGGTCTTCGCTGGGCAGCGGATTTCTGTGGGGTTTGTTGGTTCTCAGTAAGTCTTTTTTAAGGGAGTTTCTGCTCTTAGGAGGTCTTCACCAGGTCGTAGACGTAGATGTGGAAGTCGTCATCGAATTTGATGAAGTAGACGGAGGGTTTGGCCTCCACTTGGTGGATCACCATTCCCGACCTCTTCCCGCCGTCCTCTTTGGCATACTCGACCTGTTTGCCCACCAGACTATCGACCACCTCACCGGGCTCTCGCTCCGCTGTCACACTGTCGTCTGCAGATACAAACACAGAAAAAGTCACTTTCTAGTCGGTTTTATTTATCGTCTTTGCTGAATTTCCTCTGGCACTCGTGACAATCTCCAAGTAGAGTCCTCTAAATAAAGTGAAATTTTATGGGTTTTTA
The DNA here is from genome assembly GCF_007364275.1 of Archocentrus centrarchus. Lineage (NCBI taxonomy): Eukaryota > Metazoa > Chordata > Actinopteri > Cichliformes > Cichlidae > Archocentrus > Archocentrus centrarchus. Next base: position 288,495 of record NW_022060256.1, on the reverse strand, counting down.
AAACTTATGATCAAAACAACAATAACCCAAGAGAACACTTTCGCTTTTATGTCAATTAACCGATTCTGCTCATTTCTAGCTCCATATTTTTATTCTTGGACTCGTGGCCTGACTCTAGGCCAGGGGTATTCAACTGGCGGCCCAAAGGCCAGAACCGGCCCATCAGTCATTTTGGACCGGCCCACTGCCCATTTACTTCTATTAAATAAAAATTTTAAAAGAAGCTGTGACTAAACTGTAAGCATGGCATGTTCACACTCCTTACAGGTGATGGCGGTAACGCACCATAGATTACCAACCGCCATTAAACTCGAGAAGAAAAAGAAGAAGAAGAATGGCATTTTATCAGTGTTGCCAACTTGGCGGCTTTGCCACTAGAGCTAGCGGCTTTTCAGACCCCCCCTACCGAGTTTTTTTCTAAAAGCAACTAGTGACAAATTTAGCGAGTTTTCTCGGTATGGTCGGCGACTTTTTGAGAGTTTTTTTGTTAACCTGAAATCCTCCGCTATCGCTGTGTTTTGTGTACATACAGCCTTCGTACTGCATCTGTTCAGATGCTTTGGCATTGCCTGGACCCCCAAGAGTACAGAACTGTTGGTATGTACCGTAAGTCATGTGACCTTAATACCGGAATTGAGTCTGATCGTGTCCTCGTGATGCAGCCGGCAGCTACGACACCGCATTGAGCAGGTGAGAGCATTGCTGTGATACATCAGCATATATGTCTATGGATTTACAAATCCTTCTGACTGAAGGATGGAAGTTTGTTCATTCAGTCTGTTTACATGTTTGTTGTCTTCCACAGGAGGAAGCACTTTGGTGAAGTCTGCTTCACTGCAGACTGGCTTCTACAAGAATCAGTCAGCCTTTTGCTATTTTCGCTCTGTATCTTTTATGTTTACATTTTTATAGGACAGCTGCAAGTCTCTTGTTATGGAGAAAAAAGTATTAATTTATTTGGGGAGCATTATTATTTAAATCTGCCAGTGGTTTATTTTTGAGCAATTTCTCATGTCCATCTACAGCTGAATGTTAATAAGTGTCTGTGTGACATTTGGGACATGTAACTTTGACTCAGAGGTGCGTTTTTGTTTATATCTTTGGGAAGAAAAAATATCAAGATATATTTCGTATATCACCATTCAGGTAAAAAATATCGAGATATTATTTTGGTCCATATTCCCCAGCCCTAGTAGTTCTAAACATATTTTTTCTTCACTTTTTGTCTCTCCAAAGATGTTTTTCCTCTCTCCTACAGCCTCGATTGCAACTACATGCAAATAACCAATTATGCAAATTAGGTGATGATGTCATATAACGACTTTTAGGACATCCAATAGCTACTTTCCTTGCTGAGGAGTTGGCGGGAGGCCAGACAGCAGTTTCTGATGAAAACATGTCGCATTCAAAAGAGAAGAGATTTAAGGTGGACAGTGAAAATAGAAAATTTAACGACAACTGGACCGATAAGTATGCACAAGAGTAAGTGTCCTGAGAAATATGTGGCCCACTGGCAAATAGCCTCATGACAATTTGGCCCATAGAAAAATGTAGTTGAATACTCCTGGTCTAGGCCTTGGCACAGCCCCTCAATTCATCCTGTCTCAAACAAACTGTTAGCTCCTGACTCTTCCACACTAAAAGCCTATTTTCTTCAGATTAGCCAGCTTCTGGAAGCCTGCTGAAAGCCTAATAACAGCCTGGCTTGCTGGCTTGTAGGAAAACTACGCAATAATCTATGTTGTAACTAGAAACCCCTCTGAACACAACACCGTAACCTACAGTGTAATCTGACATACCCAAAAATATAACTGCACATCAAGTTGTCGCAGCCCGCAAATTTTTGGCTGCAGTTTTTGAATTTATCAGTGAGAGAATAACAATCACCATCTCAATATAAGGAATAATAATCATAGCATCAATATAAGGACTTGGAAATGTCAGCAAATCCCTGGAGGGAGATTGCTGAAACTATCGGAAGCTTTAGTCACCAACTTATTTTCTCATGGGTAATGTATCTATATGCATTTTTAAAAAGTAAATCTAAAGCATCTAATAACTAATTACCAAGGATTTCCTTATGTTTTTGCCATACAGTAATCCCTCACTTATCGCGGGTGTTAGGTTTCAGGACCACCCGCAATAAGTGAAAATCCGCTAAGTAGGGACGCTATGTTTATTTTAATACTTATACATTATTTTAGTAGTTATACACTATTTTAAGTTTTTATAAACCCTCCCCACATACTTATACACTAAATATATACATTACTGTACAACACGTACTACACATGTGAAGAACGAGCACCGCAAAAACCCGCGAAACAGCGAAAATACCGCAATAAATGTTTTACACTAATATTGATTGAAAACCCGCGAAACAGCGAGTCCGCGAAAAGCGAACCGCGAAGTAGCGAGGGATTACTGTATATATTGTCGCAATGTCAAATGCTCAAATTAAATGTGGACAAAGCTTTAAATAATCAGGTAAAGTATGTAATGTATAAAACTATAAATAAAGTGTCATAAATGGCTTACAACACTGCAGATCTCAATCACCTATGAGTGAACACAGTTGGAATGATGTAAAATATAATTATTACTTTACATAAACAAACAGCTACATTACAGCGCATTGTCAAAGAAGAATTTTAGCCTGAAAACACAGAAGCACTGCTGAGGTTCTCTGAAGAATCTCTTTGGAGCAGATGTGTTGAATGAAGGCATAAAACCTTCAAAGAAACCCACATCAGTCCAACATGGATGCTCTACTCTGAACCAGAAACTGTTTGGATGCCAAAGAAGTAGATAAAGGCCTACATGTGGATTACTCAAACGCGCACACAGGAAGGAAGCGTTTGATGTAAATAAACCTGCACGCACTGGCATCATTCCCACTGATGAGGGCTTTGATGCAACAACTCGCTGCTCTCAGCACTCAGTTTTCTACTCTACAAGCTCCTAGTTGCTGCTGTGACACCGCCTGAGCATGCTCAGACTCACTGGAGTCGGGCATGATGCGCAGGTCACCCTCCTTGTAGTCGTCCAGCAGCTGGTACATGTAGAGCACTGGGTCCTTCTCGTAGGTGATGTAGAACCAGGATGTCATGATGGGAGCTCGGGCCAGCACCATCCCTCTCCACTCCTCCTTTGGCCCGTCTTCCGTCTCAAACATGTGCTCCACCGCCTTACCGATCATTGTGTCTGCCAGCAGCGAGTCGGTCACGCGGGCCGGAGCTGGACCAATCACAGGACAGAGACAGATGGAAGGGGTGTGGTTAAATCACTGTCATCATCATCATCATCATCATCATAAAGTCATATAGGGTTTTAGATAAAGTGACAGCAGTAATATACTCTGTAACATTCATCGGGGTGGCTGCAGCTCAGGAGGTACACCAGGTCATCTACTAATCAGAAGGTTGGTGGTTCGATCCCTGGCTGCTCCAGTCTGTATGTCAAAGTATCCTTGGGCAAGATACTGAACCCCAAGTTGCTCTCCAATGCATTCATTGGAGTGTGAGTATGTGTTAATGTTTGCTAGAAAGCACTTAAGAATAGAAAGAAGTGCCAAGTGCTTGTATGAATATGGGTAAATAAGGCATGTTGTACAGAGTGCTTAAAGTAGAGAAGAAAAGCTTGCTCTGCTGATCCTGGTGACATTAAAGTTTGAATTTGTGCAAATATTTAGGGCAAGTATTTGCAAAAAAAAAAAAGAAGCAGCCAGAAGTCCCTGATTCATTTTGTAGTGTTATGTTGAAAAGTGTACTCGCTGATATGAGTATCAGTATTACTCCCTGAGGATTTCTTGTATGTAGTTTCAGGACCATAAACTGAAACTATAAAATGGTTCATTCTAAAAATCTGTGACCTGACCCCCTCAGAGTCAGCCAGGTTTCCATACAACAATATGCTATGAATGCTTTCAGGGTTACAGTCCTCGACATACACAGGAGTGGCCAGACTTTGCTGCTTTTTGCATTATTTTTCAGCATTTCTGAGCCTTTCCTATGAGTTCAGGAGATGGCCTTATGAAATTTTCAGGCCTGAAAAACACATTTAAGCTCTGGTAAAAACTGCAAACAAATCCACTCTAAACAACTCCAAGTACCACAACCTAGAGACTAGATCTGTTTTTCAGCACCAGTGTGATGATCCACCACAGTCCAAATGACCTGCAGCAGTTTGATGTCTGTGCCGTAGAGCAGCAGAAGCAAGCTTTACAGTGGATGTCTGATGTGTTTCTGATGCTTCACTGCAGGAAACTGCTGGGTATCAGCATGTGGGACCTGTAGTTGCTCAGAGCATTACCTGTGGTCAGATACCAGGATCATCTCACACCTGTGATTGCAAAACTTCAACACTGAGAAACTCGGAGCCTTCAGTGAACATGTAAGAATGACTTTAACTGAATAGAGAGTGAGAGCAGCAGCTGACAGGTTTCAACATGAGCTGCTCATTAACACAGTGGCAAATCGTGATGTGCGGCTCCTCACCCACTCTGTCGGGCAGCACCTCCAGCCCCCACCACCCGCTCGTCCGTTGTACAGCTCTAGGCCATAGATGCAATCGAAGCCGTCGTATTTGATCAGGTAGAGGGAGGGGTTAACGGGCACCTGGTCCAGGACTGTCCCCTTCCACTGGGACGACTTACCTGAGAGGATAAACATGACAGGTGATTCTGATTCTTTAACTTTGTGACCACTTCATTTCTCTTTTCGTCCATTTTCAATAATTCATTCACAGATATTTTTAATGTTTAATCAAATTTATAAGATAATGAGAAGAATTAAGAGGAAACGGTCTTGTTCAGAAGCATACATGCTTGATGTTCAGCTGAAAAACGATGTGGTGATACTGGCCCATGAATTATATTAATGTGCATCCCCAAAAGTATGTCTCTGAAGCTACTTACTGCCCTCCTTCCAGATGTGCTGGATCCTGCAGCCCACGATGTTCCTCCTGGGCTGAGCGAGCGTCTTACTGGGACCGACGCTGGTTCTTTGCTTCCTGCAGGGATGGAGGAGGGTCAGAGAGGACGAGAGGAAAACTCATAAGGAAAGAAGACAAATATGTAAACAGGAATATAAAGATATATAATAACAAAGCTGTCTGTATAGTCTGGAAGGAACAATGTGACACACCGCTGCAGGTTTCACAGACTTGAACCAGTTTCTTTTTAGCTGGATGACTCCCACACTGTGAATATCTCGCCGTCCTTAAACGGTTTTCTTTTTTTAGTAATTTTTTTGGTTCTCTGCAGATTTTTTTTTTTTTTCATTTTTGGCCACAGCAGCTTTTGTCAGCAGTGGAGAGAGGCAGGGAATGGGGGAAAAATACAGGGGAAGACACGCAGGCCGGGACTCAAACCCGCGCTGCCCGCACCGCAACACGGCATATGTATGTGGTCGCTGGCTTCACCACTAAGCCACCCGCATGCACCTCTGCAGATTTTTTATCATTTTCTAGGATTATTTTCATATTTCCCCCAATTTTACTTACTTATTTTTATTCTTTCATGTTTTACTTCATTTTCTTTTTGTATTTTTATTTCTGTCTTTAAAATTTTCACAGCCTTTTTTGTGGTATTCTTGGCTCTTTTATTTTTTCTCCCAATTTTATCATTTATTTTTTTCTTGTCTAATTTTGTGTGTTTGCTTGAATTTATAATTATATTGTATTGTTTTTTTTATATTTTTCATTTATGTTTGTTCTTTCATCATTCGCTCAATTTTTTCTCCAAATTTTTTTATTTTATAGTATTTATATTAAGTCAGTAATTTATTTTGTTCACTACAATTAAGTCTTTGGAGTATTTGTATTCTTTTGATGTGTTTTTTAGAGTTATGTACTTGTTTATTTCATTATATACTTTACTTTTTTCTTTTGTTTTCTTTTAGTGTTAAATTTTTATGAATTTATTTAGTTTTTACTGTGTAGTTTTATTATTTTGTCATACAGTTGTGCGATGTCCTTGTGCTGCAGTAAGAAGCTGTTTACTTACTTATGCGGATTCTTCTTCTTCATCATGTTTGTGGAGACGCCCGAATGTCCTGAAACACACAAACACGTCATTCTAATGACCAGCTGGTGGTGCGTTCACAGAAACGGGCAGATCTCCTCATTCGTGTACTCACCTCCGTCCGCGCGGGGTCGAGGCGCCGCTGGGCTCTTGAAGGGGGTCTTCATTCATCCACCTGTAGAGGAGCAGCCAACCTGCTCTGGGCTAAATGCTGGGAGTCTGTGTGGAGCTGAGGCTGCCGTGGAGGGCGGAGGCTGAGGGTTTAGGAAAGGAAGGGGACAGGAAGGTGGGAAGGGTGGGGAGAGGAGGGAGGAGGAGGTGGGAGTGAAGGAGCACCAGGAATTAGGCTTGACCCTGGAGAGGCTGCATTCAGGCTGGGTACAGAATAACGCCTGGAAACGACGTCACAGCTGCCGGACTCGATGAAGGAACGATGCGTTCAGTCTGAGGAGGAAAAACCAGAGCGAGAGAGATGCAAATATCAAGATTTTATTTCAGTGATGAATTTAATACCCTGGAAGAGTTTTTAAAGTAAACTTCAATCATCTTTGCATGTTATTTTATTTCTGTTGCTTTGCTGTTTTTTAGTTTCTCTCTGCTCTCTGACGTGTCCTCGCTGCATTTTTATTGCTGTTCTGTTCCGGTTTATTGATCCAAAGAACTGAATCTTTCAGCAGTAAAAAGAGACTGAAGTTATGAGCACCTTTCAGTTCAAACAGCTACCCTTAGTGGCAGCTACAGAACGAATCAACATGAATATGAAGCCAGTTCACTGAAACAGGACGAGCAGCACAAAATTGGAAAAATGTCCAAAAAAAAAAAAAAAAAAGTAAAATTCCAAAAACATTTTAAATTATTTCAAAAATACCAAACTACTTCAGCTGTTCCCTCATCCACAGAGGGATGCTAAAGTGCCCATCCTGACCCGACCCCAGAGGATCTGTGTCCCCTCCCAGGATCAAACCCGAGACCTTTCATGCATTTTGTGAAAACTATATAGAGTTTAAAGAGAAGCAGAACTACAAAAAGATAAAAAAAATACATTATACCAAAACCGTTAGAGAGTACCAGTTTGGTCTTTATGCCTACCCCTCCCAACGGCGCGTACCGGGGGTATCCACCTGGATGGCAGCTGTAGCTGGCAGCTGGCTGCTAAATTCTCTTTAGACCTGAAATCCAGTGCAGGACTGCAGGTACACACATGATTTATTAAATTCCACCAAACTCTGTGACAACAGAGGAAAATGCAGGCTGTATCAAAAAGTACCCGGACCTAACTATCTTTTAATGACACACAGACTGCAATTTAATAAACGTTTGACGATTATACTGCAGTTTATATTTAAGTGATCCTTTCAAGCTCCATACTTTTACTGTTGGACTCTGTGAGAGCAGCTTTGCGTCATCCACAGTTCAAACTAATGCTTCTTTATCTCATCCTGGGCATCGATGCAATGAGATGGTACATTATTATTATTTTTCACATTAAGAAAAAAAAAATCCCAAACTGAACACCTGCACAACAATCACAAATCCAAAGAGTGCAATAATCATGTGCTGCCATATTTCCTGATACCAGCCAATTAAGACTTAACCAGCCTTCCAATTATCTGGTAAATCAACAAAAGGACCACAAGAAGTCAAATACCTTCACCACCTCCTCTCTAGAATGATAAAATCTATTTAAAAACAAAAACGTAAAAAGGTGAAGAGTCTGTGTGAATGATAATGCCATTCTCTGGTAACAAAACAGAAAAACAGGACAGAGCCTGAAAATCCCCTGAACTCGCTGTAACCAGGTCACAAACAGCGGGTGGCAGGAGGACTCGCACCGTGCTGCTCCTGATGTTTGCAACTGTAACCCACCTGCAACAGAAACCACAGACCTGCTGCTGCAACACAAAACGCCAGCTCACACACATGCAGCGCAGTAGTGACGTCACCACACAACGGCAGACTCAGAGAGGAGGAGAGTATGGGGTCACCCAGGTATTTACATCCAGGTGGCTGCTGTGAGGCTGAAACCCACCAGAACCACAACCATCCTTTAAAGTCAGAAACACTATGAATGACTCAAACTCTTTTATCAGTGAAGGACCAGAAATCAAGAGCTGCAGGGAGACCTGCTCTTCTTACAACAAAATACAAATATGAGAAAAAAACATCCTTAAGCTTCACGCTCAGAAAAGCTGACATTTTGTTTAAGATTATGATCATTTGTCGATCTGCATTTGAGCTGCATATGAAAATGTTAATGCAATACTTTTAACATGTGGACTTAAAGTCATGTGTGCACCCGTAAAACCCAAATAAGTGTACCTTGAATATGCTTTGGTAAGCAGCTAAAATAATAGAAATGGTGCTCAACTACATCCTTCAGTGGCCCACAGTTAGTAATCTAATACATATGTCACCATTACACTGTCCAAAGAGAGACAGAAGATGAGAGGAAATAAGCTACAATTATTAAATCATATTTCAAACTGTAAAAAAAAATATAGTTTGGATCTGCTGGCATTAAGAGTTAATTATTACAGATGACCCATTCTGCTCATCCAGCTCTCCTAGAGTAGCTCTGATTTACAATTCAGAATAATCCTTCTTTTTCCTCCTGTGTCTGAAACAAGCCTTTCCAGCTCCTCCCATTTCAGGCCAGCGCTCTGATTGACTGCTCCAGATTTAAACATCCATCCATTCGCTTCCACTTATCCCTTTCAGGGGTCGCAGGGACACTGGAGCCTATCCCAGCTGTCATAGGGCGAAAGGCAGGGTACACCCTGTACAGGCTGCCAGTCTGTCGCAGGGATAACGCTGAGAGACAGAGAACTATCACACTCACATTCAAACCTATAGGCAATTTAGAATCACCAATTAACCAAAACCCCACTAACTGCATGTCTTTGGACTGTGGGAGGAAACCAAGTAGTACCCGGAGAATCCCACGCAGACATGGGGAGGAGAACATGCAAACTCTATAGAGAAAGGCCAATAATTTTTAATGTAAATATACTGAACATGTACACATGCTTTTAGCTGTAACTCTATTCTTTTTAACCCATATACGGCCTCTGTTTTCAGTTACATGTTTCCTTAGAGGCCTCTTTGTGTTCTGGTGTTTGATCTGATAAGACCCAGCAGGTCGCCGTGACCTGTTTACCTTTGTTTGATGCAGGTTTGTGTTTTGTGCAAAGTATAACCAGTTTAAAACGTTCCTCCACAATTTAACTGTTCAGTTACTTTTTACAGAAATCATAAGCACCAAATTGTAATTCACTCAGTATCGTGAGCCAAATACATGGAAGTGGCGACCCCTCACCTGCAAAGGTAATAAGTCTGATTCTGGAAGGATCCGCAGAAATAAAAGATTTTGGTTTTTTTTTTTATTCTGTATTGTCTGATTGCTTTGTTCATAAAATATAAAGCTAAATTTCTAAGGCATGAAACCCTTTTTCTACCTTCCTGGATTCAGTGTGTTTGTTTTCAACATCGTGGAAGTGTTTCCAGCTCGTGTTGTACAGCCAGCATTCCCGTTTGGACGGTTAGCTAGCTCGTCATATGTTGTCTCATTAATGGCTTTCAACATGTTGATCACCTTTGTCTGCTCCCACTAAATGTGGCATCCCCCAAGGCTCCATGCTGGGACCTCTCTTGCTTTCATTATTCATGCTTCCCCCAGCTTTTAGCTAACCTCTATTCATTTTTCCAATTCCTACCATCTACTTCTCACTATTTATTACTACCAACACACAAAGATTTAAAAGTCCAGAATAAAATGGCATTGACTGTAAAGCACTTTGGGTCAATGTCTGTTGTTTTTATATGTTATACAAGTAAGTCACTTTACCTATTTAACTGCAGTGAACAGGGTAGGTAGTTGGCTGGATTTTAGCCGAGATAGAGAAGTACATATCAGGCCAGCAGGATGATTAGGATAAGTTTGCCATGAAAGTTTTCAATGATAATGAAAATTATTTATATTCATTATAACGCTTCAGAAATGTGGCAGAGATTAGTAAAAGGAACTGTTTTGACAAATGGAGACATTCAAGGACACAACAGAACTAAAAGTGACTGTTTCACATACATTTTGCTGGAGAAGTGAGACATTTCCCACAGGTCTGGACACAAAATGACGCAAATATACATTCAGGTTACTGGTTCTGACCAAAAAAAAAAAAAAAGGAACAGCACAACTATGCAGATGAGAAAAGAAAACCAGTAAAACAAAGAGCAACAGAGCAGAAATCACAGCAAAACAATCTGAGGGAAGAAAAGGACAATCTAACATGTCATTAGGCTCAGAGTCTGAAGTGATAATCCCCCCCTCCATTCCCACCTGCTGTGGAGATGTCTAAAACTTTAGCTGCAGAGGTCTGAAACATAACAAAAGTTTGCACAAGATCAAGAGAGTTCAATGAGATTTTCAAAGTTCTTATTATAAAAAAGCTGTTTTTCAGGTGAAGAAATCACCTTGAAATGAGTTCTCAGGTATTTTGGCCTGAGAGTTTATCTGCTACAAGCTTTTCTATTACCTCTAAAATGAGTAATAATGTGTGGGTGTTTATCTGGTGGGTTCCCGGGTACCCCTCCTCAGGTGTTTGCCCCCGGGCTGTGTGGGCAGTGAAGCCGGCCCTGCTAAGTCCAAACCCACATTTCTGAGTTTAATCACATTAAACCGCAAACACACCGGCGTTGATAACCTCCGCATCAAAGGCTGAGAGGAGCGCATTCTGCCCGCTGTGGTGGTGATGAAGATGCAGAGGTCCACAGGTCACCCTCCTCCTCCTCATTAAGCAGCATCCGCACGCTAGATATGAAAATATGCGCGCAGCTAATTGGCTCTTTCCCCCGCAAATACGGCGGCCATGTTGCGCCAGTATTCCGAAAACCCGCAGCGGTGCGAGAAGAGGCGCAGGCGAACAAAGGAGAGGGGAGGTCTGCGGGAGAAACACGGCCGCTGACCGCGGCTCTGCAGAAAAAACCGCAGCGCGGACGCACGGCTCGGTAACCAGCTGCGCGTGAGGGCCCCGCGAGCCGCACGTTCTTACCGATGCAGTGATCAGAGGCCCCGCATACTCCCGATCAGCCCGCCGACGCTCCAAATTGATCCGCTCTGCCTCAGTTTGGCGCTCCGCTGCGTCAAGCTAGCTGCGGCAAGATGGAGGGAGGGGGGCGGGAAAGAGGTGGCGAAGCCCCTTCAAATAAGAGCGTCGAGTGTTGCTGCCGGTTCATCGTTGTGTTATTAAATTAAATGTAAGCCTGTTGTTTGCTCCGTAATGTTTTTAATGAGAAAAAACAATGAAGCACAGACTGCATATAAAAGATGAAAGTGATGCAAATGTTTTAAATGGCCACCAAGGCACGACACATGGCTGCAAAACAATTGATTATCTAATATTAATTTCATGGGTCACTGGGAGATAAAATCTGCATATTCAGAATCACAGACTGGACAAAACAGCTTCAGGACTCATGACCTTTAAGGTCATAGTGCAACCAAAATAAAATTACAGACATGCAAAAATCACATGGTGATTTTAAATGATTATTATTAAATCCGTTATTTAAACAAGGAATCTCATTGAGATCAAGCTCTCGTCTTCAAGAAAGACCCGAGCACAATAGTCAGACATTATACATCTTATACAACAAATACAGCAAAAAGTTACATTAACATCAGAGAATCCAACTTCATAGTTTTTTGTAGTTCATTCCATTTATAACCAGTGAAGTATTTGAATCCAGGTTTTCCAGGTTCAGCGTCAATAAAAGGTACAGCTAATGTTAAAGTGTCCTGTGACCCAACTGTGTTTAAATTGAATTCAGGAGTGGAGGCAGGCAGGATGTCTGGGCAGCAGAGCCTGTAAATAAATAGACAGCGCTGCTCTCTTTGGTTTGTTAGGTTGCACCACCCCACTCTTTCATACAGGACACAAAGATGAGTAAGAAAAGAATCACCTGTGATAAATCGTAACACAATCAAGCACAGAATCGAGAAGCTTCAAGGTGGATATAGAAGTTTACATATAAACATCACCATAGTCAAGAGCAGACAAAAACTGTGGATCGTACAATGATCTAATGATGTGTGAATAAGAAACAAGATCAAATACAATCTTTAACATTGTTAATTTTCTTGCAAGGTGTTTCACACAATTTTGAAGGTCATCCAGGCAAAATCCTCAGTATTTATACCAATCAACAGTTTCAGTTTATGACCATGGAGGGTATGATACAGACTGTAGGCTGGCTGGATACTTTTAGGTGACTTTTAAAATAACTTTATGTGTGATCAGAGAATTTTTAAATGTATCAAAAGAGCAGACTGTAGATTTGTGATGCACAGATCAAGGGGAGAGCCACAGCATATAAATAGTGTCATCTGCATAAAAATGTACATTACAGTTTTGGGTGGCATTGATAATATTGTTTGTGTACAGGGTGAATAAAACAGGTCTAAGAATGGATCCCTATGGAACACCTGCACGAACAGGTGAGGGGACTAGACCTGACATCTTTGGAGACCCCTGAGCTCTATCACAAAAGTAATCATTAAAACCATTTAAGGGATTGTTCATCCAAACCAAAAGAATAATGTTCTAATTAAAACACCATGATCTACTGAATCAATGCTTTTAACCGATCTATGAAAACTGCAGCACTTAAGAGTATCAAGGGCTTCAATAACATTACTGAGTACAAAAACTGCACCTGTTGTGCTGCAACGTGATCTAAGACAGTTTTGAAATGGGCAGTAATTATTTAAGTCACTAGGGTCATAACCTTTATGGAGTGAGAGCACCTGTGCAGCCTTCCAGATTTTTGTAATTTTGTCTGAAGGAAGTGTTAAATTAAGAATAGGAGTTATAGGTGCAGCAATCAGGTGATGGAGATGGAATATTCTCCAGTGTTTTGAAGGCTTTCCAGAACTCAGATGTATTTCCAGGGGTGTTTGTAAAAGAAGACAAACAGGAACAAGATTTGGCTTTTCTACTGAGTCTAATATAGTAATTTCATATCTGTCTAAAATTTTGCCAATCAGACTGCCAACTTCCTGGAAATGATTGAGGAAAACCAGTGACTGGAGCACTGTTTCACAAAAAGAAAACTGTAGGGTGCATATTTATGAAGTATACTGTGCAGAGAATTTTGACTGGGATTGTAAATGTTTTCAGTTTGTTTCAGGTCCACATCCTGCAAATCAGCTAAAAATGTAGTTCATTAAAATGTTTAAAATTCCTTTTCCTTACTAAACTGGGGTACCTGCTAGTCTGGAGACTGGGAATTTTTCTGACACACACTACTGTGCAATGGTCACTGATATCTCGAGGGAAACTGCAGCAGTGGGGTTCTTACATGAATTACTGTGTTTATTTGTTGGAGTGGGCTAGAAATCAGCTGAAGTAAACGAAGCTCTGAGAAGAGTTCTTTAGGAGCCGATCTTTTGGGATAAAGCCGAGTTTTAAAAGCTTTTTTTTCCCCCTTAATGGTTGAAGTTACCATCATTTTTGTTGCTACTCCTCTCTGTCCAGAGACCTTTGAGATTACGCTCATTATGCGCTTTTATTTTGAAAACCACATATCCGGAAGCGGAGTCGGTCACGCGGGCTGCCTTGACGTTACTCTGTGCAGGTTCGCTCTGACGCAAAAAAAAAAAAAAAAAAAAAAAAAAAAAAGCTCTTCCGCCGCTGAGTCCCGCCTTTCTTCCTCCTGCTAAAAAGTGATCCTGGGGGATGCTGGCAGCACGGTTCGCTTCCTGCCAAATGCTGCACCTCTGCGTTGACCTGTTTCCCCTCATAGACGGGACATTGGTGGCTGCGTTTCAATAATCAGTGTTTAAATAATAAAAACGTTTAAATCTGGAGCTTTTACGCACGAAGACAGCCGCTCTTAAGAGCGGCGCCATCACCATGTTGATAAAACTGTCACTGCAGTGTAGTGTATGATGGGGCCCGACAGGGGTCGCGCTTTTTAGGTGTAACGCTCTAGCTGATCCAGAGTCTGATGTTTCAGCTTTTAAATATGTAACAGACACACGAGGTAGGGGGAGGGCTGATCTGGAAACAGATTCTATTAGTAGTTGGAAATGCGTTTTATTTATGATCACACCCGCCCCCGCGGGGCGGTGTTTGTTCCCTTATAGGTGTTGAGAGATGAGAAAGTGTCGACAGCACCGCTCAGCCGGCTTATTCCGGTGAAAACACAGTCACAGACGGCCAAGTTTTGAGAGCGGAGGAATTCGGCGAAAACGAAAGCCGAACCTCCTGCTCACAGTTACCGCTGCTGCGAGGAGCACTGGCCGTGTCCATGATAGCTCAGCAGCGACGTAGCCACAGCTCACACGGCGGGACATTCTGGAAGAGACGGCGACACCCTCGGGAGGATGTCCCGCAAGCGTGAACGGGAGTGAAAATCGTCTTGGCAAGATGTGAGATGACACGGGAGAAAACTGCAACCGAGGCTGCGACATGGTGTTGGTTCGGAGCTCGGTGAGTGCTACGGGGTTAGCTTCGCCGGCTATCATCAGTATGGGCGAGCGGTAAAGGAGGCTGACAGCTGCTGTAAATGAGCGGATTAAACGGTTCGGATGACCGCCGACAGCCATATTTGACTAACCGACAGGAGCTCATTGAGTGAGCCCGACACGAAGCGCTAAAACGGGAGGCTAATTAGCTGTTAGCCGGCCCGGAGACCGGCCCGCAGGTGAGGGTTCAGGCTTCAAGAAAAACAGCGCAAACCGATTTGGTTCCTGAAAGTCCGGACCTGCGCTGAATGACCCGACCTAAAGTACCGAAATACTGTCCTCAGGTTAGAGGTTAAAACGGTTACAGTTAGTAATAGTCCGACATTAGTATAAATAAAGTACATCACGATATGTTCATTTAATGAGTTATTTATTTCATTTAGTTTCAAGTTTAAATTTGTATTATTTAATCATAATTATACTAAAATAGATGTTTGTTTTAAATGTATTTTATTTATTTGATAATTATTGAACAGATTAATTTTTATTTATTTCTTATTTTGCTCATTTTTATAGTCATTTTCACTTATTTTTTCCGTATTTAACTAATTATTTTCCCTATTTATTTTCTTATTGTTTCTGTACTTGAATGATGATGGCGTAGACTGTTATGAGAATTTAAAAAAACGTGATAATTGACATGTTGGAGAGCACAAACTAATCTTTCATTTAGAGGTTGTTTGAAATGAGAGCAATAAAGTGCAAACTCGGAAAATATAGGTTTAAAAAAACTAAAAGAAGCAGATATTAAAATCAGATGTTGGAGTTAAGCTCATGTAGCTACCTATATTCAAAAACATATATGTATAAGGTGAGAAACAAAGCTGGGCTGTGATGATCATCATATCATGGTCTACCTGCAGCCCATCTGGTGCATATGGAGGGAAGTATGTGGCAGAGCTGGTCTGGTAGCTGCTCTCCTGCTGCTGTTGGTCCATTAGAGATGAAGTGAAGCTGAGCGTTTAAAAACAAATACACGTCCGCCGCAGCCGCTGTATAAACGCTTCATGTTGTATTCTTGATGTTAGCTATTCTTTCGTGCTTCTCCTGTTCCCTGGGACTCTGCTGTCGCTCTCTTCCCTATTCCACTCAGCTTGTCAGACAGTTGGAGCTGGATGCTGCTGGGTTTTGGAGGACTGCGTGGGGCATGTTTGGATAGGTTGTAAACCTCTCCCTACACAAACGGATCCTATTGCAGTACCGTTAAACAAGCTTTATCATCCAGGAGCTCTGAGTAGTCTAGGCTCTGCTGAGCCTCTGAGGTCCTCATCATCCCACAGCTGGCTGCTTTCTCCATGTTGAATATCACAGTTACAGTTTAGGGTTCAAGCTGTTTGAAGTCATCTAAAGTGACGTGAAGCTACATCAACAGAGAGGTGGGCAGACTTTGTAGATTTCCTTTGCAGATGTGGTTACTGATGTTTGCACAAAGCCAGCAGCTGTGCAGATTCACCACATGACAGTTTCATTAACACAGGCGACGCTCTTCAGTCCGACTGAACTTGGAGGCCGAGCGCACAGCAGCGTTTAACTCCACAAGGTCGTAACTCCGAAAGCTGCAGCTCCTCTGCCATCCAGCAGAGGCTCCACAGACTTGCATGTTAAAACTTTACAAACGCAATTTACAGCTTGACGTTTAGCTGCTTAGACCAGCCCAAAGACTATGGAGATTTATAAAGTGATACCAGGTGTGAACTTACCTGGACATTCCTTGTCTCAGCCCCAGTAATTATGAGCTATGCTCCTCCAAACTGCTGCTTAAAAGAGCATTTCTTGCTCTGCATGCAGCATACATTACAGGAACAGCAGCTAAAACAGGAGAAGGCCTGATGTTAAAAGCATCATGAGGAGCGTAGTGGCTGCTGGCTCTTTGCCTCGTTAATATATTTGACCTTAGCTTCCTGGGTGAATAAAGGTAAATTAAATACATACAGGTACAAGATGGTACAATTGTGGCAGCAACTCGCTGAGAGCTTCAACAGGAGAACGGATTATTAAGCATAATTTAGGTACTCCTTCAAAATAAAGCTCCAAGTATGAGCAATCTGCTGCAGTCATTTTGTGGATAGCTCTCCTTCCCCTGCTGCTCTTCAGGATGTTACTGGTACCCTCGAACCTTTAACTGGCATGAGGTTAATGCAATACACATAAATGTCTGCTGCTAAAGCATTATTAGTTGACAGTGATCTTTAGTTTATTAAAAATGAAAGAAATAATGCAGCAGTGAATATTTCAGGACAGTGTCCTGTAGATGATGTTTACTGTAGGTTTTAAAGTGTTTTTCTGAGCTCTAATTGATCTTAAAATGGAAGCACCGATAGGAAATGTGCTTTAATGCCATCATGTTGGAGGATGGCATCACAGGAAGTGAGGCTAATGTGTCTGTCTCTGCTCACTGCAGCATGGCCGGAGCCGGGCCCGGGTGACTCACGCCGTTGTGGTGATCTTCTTGGAGTTCTTCGCCTGGGGGCTGCTCACCACGCCCATGCTCACCGTGAGTACACACACCCACACCTCCACACCCTGATCGTAACTGTCAGCGTTTGCTGCCTCTGTCTGCAAGATAGTTTGCATTTTTCTCCTCTGATATGTGATTAAATCACCTTTCTCAACAAAGTAGGTTCCCTGTTTCTGTCTCAGTGGTTTGATTTGTTTTGTAATATTTACATTTAGCACTTCAGTGAAAATGTGACGTTTCGGGTCTTTCTTTTTTTTTTTTATAGCTCTGCTGTCAATGACAGACTGCAGTCAGTGGAGCCGATCGATCTGTCCGTCAGCGTTGTGCTAAACTCGCTGTTCCTCTCTTTTGTATTTGAAATCTTCTGAAACTTTCCACAAATCCTCTTTGGGTAAAGCGCTTCAAAACAGGGGAGACAGAGTTTCAGTTTTTTATTTTTTTTATCATTTATTTTTTTTAAGTACACTTTGAAATTTGTAAAAATAAAACAGGATCAGCTCAGTGATTGCTGACCTACAGCCAAATTAGTTTCCATTACAGTATATCACATATTGTAAAATGAAATATTTGCAGCGGTGCTATGAAGGCCAACAGGTCTCTATTTATTTATTTAATTTTTAAAAAAATCTTTTGCAGAAATGTGTAAACTCTTAAACAGTTTTCAGTAAGTTTTTAAACCTTTTCCTGCAGCATAAAAACCTAAACTGTGGGATTATTAAAACCTCAAAATGTGTGCACATTAAAGCGCAGACTGAGGTTATGAAGGTCAGCTCGTCGGGGCAAAGGATGGCTACTTGCTGTGAAAGTTAAAACTGTGTGTTTGTGGTTTCAGGTCCTCCATGAGACGTTTCCTCAGCCACACCTTCCTGTTGAACGGCCTGGTGCAGGGGGTCAAGGTAAAGGCTTACAGCACAGAAACCTCAAATATCGACCCCTAACGTCCAGCTGTTTTAACCCTTTAGTAGCTGTGAGCTCTTCATGAAGAACCCAAAGCTGTTTTCAGCCTCGTCTACCCAACTTAAAGCTTGCTAATCTTTTGTTGGTTCACCTTTTGTGCTTCTTTACAATTATTTATTAACTTAACGTCCTGCACCTGGTGAGCTTAATTTTTTCTTTTTGCTTTGGATTTAGTGGAACCTGGAAAAATTAAAATGATGAAACAAATAAAAGGGAGACAAAAGAAATTTGGGGGGGAACAGCCGTTCAATGTCACCCGTGAAGTCAGCCTTTCAAGGGGTTTTCAGTGATTGCAGGAAGTCTGTGTCTGTCGGTGCAGATGGGGGCAACATGTGGTGGCAGTAGGCTCTGCGTGTCTGCACAACAGAAAGGGCCGAAGCCATCAACCAATCAGTATCTGTCACATGACACCAAAATAAGACTGGGTTTCTTTTAACCCCTCCCAGTCCAGAGTGAAGGCAGCTGCACGCTGTGCAAACAGTCAGAATTTAATTGCAATTATGGCAAGAGTTATGAAAACAACATTCACTCCTGATCAAAATCTTAAGACCAGTTAAAAATTGCAAGAATTTGCCATTTTGCACTATTGGATCTTAGGAAGGCTCTAAGTAGAGCTTCACAATGCTAAAGAAGAAATCGAGACAAAAACTTTTGAGCAGGGAATTTATAGAAAACTGCATTTACACTCAAACATGAATTTTTTTTTTTTTTCCCAGCTTTTTTTTTTCAAACCATTCTTTTTTTTGGCTTTGCTGCTCTGGTTTTCACTGTTCTCTTAAACCCGCTCCCCTGCAGACTGTGGACTGTTCACTTCAGCTTGACTCAATCTGACAGACGTGGAGTTTTGGAAAAAAGTAAAACAAATTCATCTGTTTGGAAATACTTTGGCTTCTAGAAATTTGGTGAGGAGCAACAAATCCAGCTTTTTTCAGGCGTGCAAACAAGAGATTTGTAGCAAAAATATTCTAGTTTTATCTTTTTGAATTTTTTTTTCTTCCGTTTTTCATAGTTGTTGGAAATTCAAATTATATTTGAAATTAAAAACTGTTTAATTGTTTTACATCACCTTTATATCTGCTGCTTTCTTTTTTTTTAACTAGTTTTTTCCTGTTGATCCGGGGGGGTGGTGTTTTTGTGCTGATGAATCTTTAAGATGCTTTTCCTCATGAATTGTTGGTTCTGTAAAATGTCAGAAAATAGTGAAATGTCCATCACAGCATCCTGAGCACAAGCAGATGTCTTCTAACCAATGTCCAGACCCAGAAAGGATTTTCATAAATGTCAGAGTTTAGTTTAAAATGTCACAGATCCTTTGGACTTCATGGACCTATAGTTTGTGTTTCTGTGTCCGCTCAGGGTTTCCTGTCGTTTCTGTCGGCTCCTCTGATTGGTGCCCTGTCAGACATCTGGGGTAGGAAGTCCTTCCTCCTCATGACGGTCTTCTTCACCTGCGCCCCCATCCCCTTCATGAGGATCAGCCCCTGGTGAGGCAAATGCTCTTTTCTTAATAATCTTTCTCCCGGAGAGATAAACATGAATGCAGACGTAAAGAATTGCAAGTATTTCAGGTTTTGGTTGCAGTTGAAGCTTCAAGCACAACCAGAACATCAAAACACAGAAAATGCCTTATAACACATACGCTCAAAAAAGAATACTTAAAAATTTATTATATAAGTTATCAGTAATATAAATTCAAGTCTTCAAATAGCAGCTGATTTCAACAGGATTAATATTTTATGCACGTTTTAATGCAAGTGAAATGTCTTAGCAGGAGACATTTAAACCCTTTAACAGCGGGCAATCCCCGCCAATACACCTGTTACCTGCCCTTACTGTGAACAGCTGGTTAACGCCGAGCGCATCACATTGAGATGTCTGCTGAAACACATTTTGAAATACTGCAATATGTGACCGTTTATCCTATCAAAAAAATATTCAGTTTCTGAAAGCTGAGAAATTGCACTTCACACCCAACATAGGATTGTTATGGTAATTGTTGCCGGAAGTCTGCAAATGGCGACACTTTTGAAGTTCAAAAATTGCTGGCGGGCCGTGGTACATAAAGGGTTAAAGGCCAGTGTATCTCATTGTGAGGAATGCTTGACAAAATAATCAGCAGAGACCTCGAAGCTTTGAATTCTGAGGGAACGTGGCCGCTCTCGGTGTGTTTAACAACCTGAGGTGACGCAATGAGGAAGAAATGTCGATAACTGTTTAAAATAACATGTTTACTGCTGAGAATCACCATGTTTCACAGCCCGCTGAGCTCAGCTGCCTGCGCAGCAGCTCATACTGCCGCCTCAGGACAGCATCTCTGGATCAGTTAATAGAAACAGAAGCATGTGTTATTTAAAAATTATCTTTATTTAATAGACCGGTGCAGAGAGTTGAAAGGGGGGGGAGTGGAACCCGGCCCCCGGCCCCCGGCCCCCCGGCAGTGGCCTTCAGCGTACAGGTTGACCACTCTCCCTAGAAATGTCATCACAGATTCTTTAGTCATCTGTTGCCAAACACTGGGTGCTGCCCCTCAGCAGGCTTCTAAAAGTTAACCAGTTATCTCGAAGGGGGGAGGAGCTAAACAACTTTTTTCAGTCCTCTGGGCATATACACTCCTTATCAAAATTTTAAGACCAGTTAAAAAATTGCAAAAATTTGCATTTTGCACAATTGGATCTTAAGAAGTAGAGCTTCACAATGCTAAAAGAAGAAATCGGCACAAGACACAAAAACTTTTGAGCAGGGAATTTATTGAAAACTGCATTTACACTCATGATTTTTTTTTTTTTTTCAGCTTTTTTCATCTACGTATAGATGATAAAAAAATTTGACACTCAGTTAATGATCTGCTTACAGGAATATTGGGCTACATAATATTATAAATATCCTATGAAAACAGTCTGAGTCATCAGTTTAAGCAGTGTCATTCGTTCCCAGAGCTGCACAGCAGAGTTTTGGACTCAGTGAATCCATCACTCCTTTCTCCTCAGCTTAAGTGTCCAGGCACAGGCTGTGCATGTCAGGAAAACCTCTGTGGACTCTAATCGGCAGCTTGGTTCAGCTGCTGGAGTTTGAACAGTCACATGTTGATCGTGTGAGCTGCCGATGATCAGCAAACATGCTGCAGACAAACCAGCTGCGCTGCCTCCTCATTCTGCTGCTGTCACACAGTCCTGCCTTTCACCCATGTACCATCGTTACAAGGAAAAGGTCACAGGACTCACCTTAAAAACAAACCAAAACAAACACACCTATGCTGGATTTTCTTCTGGAACTTCAGGCTGTGAGCTGGACTACAACAGCGATCAGCTGATGCATGACTGAGATCAGTCACATGGTTCGTGCATGATGTTTCACTGACTCAAATTAAAAAAAGAGAAAAAAACTAAATTAGGGCATTTCCGTCTCCCAGTTTTATGACCAACATCAGTGTGAATGAGACGCTGCAGAAACTCACGAGACAGTGAGATTTTCCTTAAAGCAGAGTGAAAATGGGAGATTTTTAATCTTTAAAACAGTGGGTGACGAGTAAAGAGAACATCACTGCAGTCTCTAAGTTCCCCAAGAGAAGTCACAGTACAAGCTGCTGCTGTATAAATAAAACTTCATTTAAAAGGTTTGTCAGATTTAATCAGGTCCTTTTCAGCACCCATGTTAACTTTGAACATGATGCAGCTCTGAAAAGTCAGGATTCATCCTCTGAGACACTCCGTATGTCACAGAGAGCCCTGCGCTGTCATTAGCTGACAGCTGGTTCACAGCTGTTACAGATGTGCACAGGAAGTGTGCACATTACACAGAATTCAGAAATAAAATGGTGTACAGTAAACAGAGTGCTTCAGATAAAGTGTTTTATCTTGAGATAAAATGGAGGAATGTCCTGTTTCGTGTGTGCGTGCAGGTGGTTATTTCGCTCTGATCTCAGTCTCAGGGATTTTTGCGGTGACCTTTTCCGTGATCTTGCGTACGTCGCCGACATCACAGAGGAACACGAGAGGAGCACGGCCTATGGACTGGTATGTATACACACACACACTTCATGGCAGATTGAACCCATCGGTGTGTCAGACCAGAAAAATGCGAGCTGTTTTATTTACAAACTTACAAGTATTTTTAAGCTTGAGTCTTAAAAATTGCCATTTATCTCATTATTTTTAATATTATATAATGTATAATACAGTTGAAATTTAGAGAAATTTATTTGCAAAGAGTTAAAAATATTTTAATAAATTGAATTTTTCAGAAATCTTTAAACATTTTAAGACATTTAAAAGTCAGACATTTTATTAATTTTTTATGGTAGTGTGTTCACAAAAATGATACCATACTTTCAGGGTAACTAATGTGTTCAGGGTATTAAATATGCGCCTGTATCAGAGGATCTGCGCTCTCATGTTTCAAAGTGCAGATTTTACTTCCTCTCGCTCATCAGGTCTCGGCGACCTTCGCGGCGAGTCTGGTGACGAGCCCAGCCATCGGGGCCTACCTGTCGTCAAAGTATGGAGACAGCCTGGTGGTCCTTGTTGCCACGGTGATTGCTGTGACCGACATCGCCTTCGTGTTCTTCGTGGTCCCCGAGTCGCTGCCGGACAAGATGAGGCTGACGTCCTGGGGGTTCCCCATCTCCTGGGAGCAGGCCGACCCCTTCGCTGTGAGTCATCGTTGTCCTCCTCTGTCGGGCTTTATTCCAGCAGCACTGCTCATCTTAGACAAAAACAACTTTAACACATGATCCGTGTTGGTTCCTGTGCTGTGTTCAGTCTCTGCGTCGGGTGGGGAAAGACACCACAGTGCTGCTGATCTGCGTCACCGTGTTCCTGTCCTACCTGCCTGAGGCGGGACAGTACTCCAGCTTCTTCCTCTACCTGAAACAGGTAACACAAAGACAGGTGTACCAGAACTTTCTTCTCCCAATTTCAGTCAGTTGTGAGCAGAATGTGTTGCACGGACTCAGGCTTACATGTTAAAAAGCCTTTGAACTGTGTCCTTTACTCACTAAAGTGGTCATAGGCAGGACTTTACAAAGATGAGGGTGATGCGTGATGGCTGAGTCTGATCGAGAGGTTTACATTTTAAAATCAGCAGGTTTATAAATCTTCCATGTTTGATCCTTCAGTGTTAAAGGCAGTGATTCTCAAAGTGTGGCCTGCAGCCCCCTGATGCACCTCAAGGGTACTGCAGGTGGGCTGCAAAACATTTTTCAGTTATTTCATTTGGTTACTTTAATTTTGTAATTTAGTTTAAAATTACCAATAAACATTTTTAAAAAAGAATAAAAAAAAAAAAATGAAACAGTGAGATGTTCTTTATTTTTAAATTTTGTGTGTTTCATGTCTTGTGCAGAAGAAGTAAAATGAAGCTTTTAATGGAGAATCAACACCAACAGGCTAATTATTAGAAAATAAATATAATTCAGTGAAAGCACCAAGAAGGAAACGGTCTGTCTTTGGCAGTGATGGTTTTTCCTCATCGCATTTCTTCTTTTTTGACTCCTTGTGTGTCTGTCTTCTTCAGGTGATCGCGTTTTCTCCTGCAGCCATCACTGGTTTCATCGCCATGGTGGGAATCCTGTCTATAGTCGCTCAGGTACGCAGCCGCCCGTCACACACGATTCCTCAGAGAATCAGACTGTCTGCTAATATTTCACAACAGTCACCTGAAGGTGCTTCATCAGTTACAGACCTAACGGTATTGGAGAGAAACCCCCACAGTCAGTAGTGGTGGGAAAGCAGGAAGGAAGAGTCTAGATTCTGATGTTTCAAAAGCTCTGCGTGCGCACTGAACCTTCGTTCATGCAGCCATGAAGGCTTTAACCTTCTGTAACCAGCGAACATGAAGTAAGCTGAACTAAGTCAGAGCGCATGCCTGGTTTTATAAAAGCTTTGCTTTGTTTGGTGACAGTGGGCTGTTCAGATTCACCAGCTTAAGCTGGCAGAAAGTGAGGAGGAGGAGGATGAAGGCCTTTTTGGCCAGTCTGCTCATTGATGTTTTTACTAGGGATGCGCTGATCCGATATTCAGTATCGGTCCGATCCTGACCTAAATTACTGGATCAGATATCGGAAAGAAATAAAAAATGCAATCAGAGCTATTAAATAGTGTTTTGCCCACATTAGCTGCATTACAGTTCTCCGTTGTCGTCGTCTTGTGCGTTTGTGGTTGACAAATCAGCTTAGAGCTGCATTACTGCCACCTACTGGAATGGAGTGGGGATCAGGAGTTAGAAAAAAAACCCCTTAGATTCCTAAAAGTTCTCCGGCGCTGCGACGGATTCCCTTTGACACTGAGTGGATCATCGCTGACATGTTTTTCCACGCCTCCACTGCTCTCTGCCGTGTTTGTGTGTTGTGCTCGCTTGTTGTGTTGTGTTGAGAATTTCAGTTGTTATTGTTTTTATCTTTCCTTCAGCTCGCGGACATACTGTTAGCGAGCGCCGCCGATTGTCCGGTACCGGAAGGACCCCTTCCCCGTCAAAATATTTTTTTATACTTTAATCCCTGATTAGTAAATAAATATAGACCTGCAGTAGAAACGTATTTAGGAGAATGCTCGTGAATATAAAGCATTACAAGATTACGCTCCTAGTTTTTGCCCCTCCTTCTTAGTCTTGTACCTGGGACATCTAAAAGATTTAGATTTTGTTGTTCGAGAGACTTTTGACTTATGAAAAATGAATCCAGGCATTTAAAAACATTTTATTTATTTATTTTTTAAAGATCGGATTTGTATCGTATCGGCAGATATCCAAACGTAAAATATTGGTATCGGTATCAGACATAAAGTGTTATCGCGCCATCCTTAGTTTTTACGAGCTGTGCACGATGTGATTGGCAAACACTTGTTGAACTTGATGCTGATGTGACACTATATCAGTGATTGCGAGGATGTTTTTACTTCTGACATCCTTTAATTGAAAGTGCAGATTTATTCATACCTGCAGACGCCTGATTACATTTTTATTTAAAATTTTGCACGGTATTTTTTTTTTTTTTTTTTAAGACTGTGTCATAAATCTGTTTTCATCCTAATTTATTTACTGTACATCACGTCCCGTCATGTTTCTGTGTCAGACGGTCTTCTTCGGGGCTCTAATAAAGACCATCGGGAAAAAGAACACAGTTCTTCTTGGCCTGGGTTTTCAGCTCTTCCAGCTGGCCTGGTATGGCTTCGGCTCTGAGCCGTGGTGAGTCCCATGCCTGTTTCTATTTCCTGTTCTCTGTGAATGATAAAGTCAAATAGATCTGACTTAAAAATTCACTTAATATAAAATCGAGATCTCTGCTCACATGCTTACAGGATGATGTGGGCAGCAGGAGCTGTAGCAGCCATGTCTTCTATTACCTTCCCAGCAATCTCTGCTCTGGTGTCACACAGCGCCTCACCTGACCAGCAAGGTGAGTAACACCTGACTGTCCGAAGCAGAATCTGTCCCTCTTCCATCATCTTAAAAATGCAGAATAGTGAAGGAGAAGGTAACGGCTGAAACTGAGAGGCCCCTCTGTGTGTTCAGGTGTGGTTCAGGGGATGATCACAGGTATCAGAGGTCTGTGTAATGGTTTGGGCCCAGCTCTCTACGGTTTCATCTTCTTCCTGTTCAACGTGGAGCTGAATGACGTGGAGCCGGTAGCAGGAAGACCCACAGCAAGCGCAGAGGTGCGTACCAAATGAGCCTCACTGTTTTTGTTCAGGTTTTTCCTCTTATCAATGAAGCGTCTATTCTCTTTCCGTCTGTAGAAGCTGGTCGTCCCGGGCCCTCCCTTCCTGTTTGGAGCGTGCACCGTCTTATTTGCTCTGCTTGTTGCCTTCTTAATCCCCGAGCACCACCTACTGGCTGATGTCAAGACCTGCTCTGCCACCAAAGGCAGCAGCACCTCTGCTGCACGTGCTCAGAATGTCAGCCCTCTGACTTTGCCCGCCAGTGACACAGAGGACCTTGAACCACTCCTACAGGATAGTGTCTTGTAACTTGTAGCCTGCCTGACCAATTACAGAGCAGAGACCTGTCTGCAAGTCCTGCCCCTTTTAGACCCCCACCCCTCCTAAATTGCTGGGGAACGTCGGGCGGCAGCCACCCTGTCAAATCATTTTTTCATCACTCACCTTTTATTCCTCCCGTTCTCTGCACTTTTCCCAGGTGTGTTTGGGCAGGTAGAACCAAAGGGCTTTGAACTTTTAGTGGGACGTTCCCCAGTAAGAGTCGGGATCTCAACTTTATAACACAACAGCAGAACAAATGAACTTAAATAACCCAAACTGATTGTGTGGGATCCCAAATATGTTTCTTCACTTCATTTTAGGTCACAGGCCAATCACACGAGGACGGGACCAGTAAAACCAAAGTAACTTAGAGCTGTCAGTCTGGCTGCCGCCTGCACACACTGACACCACCCATCAGGGGTGCAGAAGTGAGGACATCAAATGCTTCTCACCGTACTGGACCTGCAGTGGACATGGCTGTAAAGCTGACACTCAAAACCACAAAGTTTTGTTTTGTTTTTTTTAATGGAGGGCGAAAGGTGGTGAGGACGGGGAAGCCGGAGCTGTACAGGACTGTGGGATACGATACTGAATTAAGATGAGATCCTGGTGGGTTTTTTTTCTATCCGGATCTCCTTCCTAGCAGCCGTGGTAGTCAGACTTCCCCTCACATGGAGCATGTGCAAACTCACACTGGCTGTGACATCACCACCCTGTCGTGTCAGGAGAGAAATCAGAGTAAATAACTGGTCTGAAGTGCTCGTGCAGAAATGGGAGGCAGGAGTGTGAGAAAAACGTGCTCAGGGTCTTTCCGGCTCACTATAATTTGAGATTCTGTATTTTAACAACTGAGGAGACATTTGGGCTCTTGATTTATTCACTTACTCGCTCCCCATTTAGTGAACTGGCTTCTCACAGCAACCATCTCAGATTATTTAATCATTTGATCTTTCAATTTAGTAAATTAGGCTTTTTAATTTACACAATTTACTAACCTCTTGATTCAATTATTTGACCTCGATTTAGGAAACATTCAATAATTTAGGCTCACATTAGTAAACTGGGTTTTCTACTGTTTGAGCTTGTTATTTAATCTTTCACTCTCCTGATTTAGAAAAAAAAATGTAATGACTTAATTTAGTAAATTGGGCTCTCAGTTCACTAATTTGACCGCTCCTTCAGATTAAAATTTCTTCAGTTATGACCCCTATATATTTTTATTATTATTAAAAAAGTTGAGGTCTCAGCTAAGAAACAGAAGCTTTCTTTCAGTAATTTTGAAGCTTCTGCTTGTTAAAGAGAGTCCTACAGATGGTCTCTTGTTTTGCCTCCTCCCGTCCTGTAGAGGGCAGTAAACTCTCCAGAACCCTGAAGCTGAGTTTTATGAAGTCTGCAGGGTGAGAGTTTTTACAGTTCATTAATGGATAAAATTGACTGAAAACTACATGTTTAACTGAGCCGCAGTGGATGTGTGAGGGCTTTAAGGATGAAGAGCACCTCCACCTTGTTTTTCTCCATAACTCCTCCCAGGATCTTTATCTCTCCTCCTCCTCCTCCTGTTCGTCTTTTTTAAAACTTGAAGTTTGTTGCTGTCTGACCTGAAAGTGCTCTCCCCACCCACCTGCCCCTCCAGGTCAGTCAAACCAAACGCTCCGAGTTACTGATGTAGTCTGAACCTTTCCGGTGGTGACCAACAAAACGATGCCGTGTTTTATTGTTTTTGCTTGTTTCTGCCTTTGTTTACACGCTGACAACGAAAACCTGCAGTTTCTCTTCTGGTTAAAGGTGGAAAAAAACCAAAACAAAAACCCGATCACGTGCTTAAGTCGAGCTTTCTCCCAGATTAACAAACACTCCAAACAGAAGCCGATGGATTGTTGGAATTCCGTCTGCTCCCCGTGCAGCTTTCGAAGTTCGTCTCCATCAGCTTTTAAAGCTTCACCCTCGCATTCAGTGATTGGGTCATGATTTTTTTATGCTGTCTTTAAACAATGTTAGGAAATATCCTGTTCATGTGGGCTGTCTGAGCCTTGATTGCAGGTGATGAAGACAAAAATGTTTTTCGAAGCCGAAACATGAAGATCAGCCTGGAGGTGTCGCTCTCCGTCTGCATCCTGATCACAGCTGCAGTAAATCAGATCACACAAGAACACGTTTCAGTTTCTGTTCTCGATTTTGGTTCTGCATTGATTTCCTAAACCAGGCTTTGACTGTAGATTTTGATTCTCGTGCTGTTCTTCATCCTCTAAGATTACCGATTTGGGTCCTTGATTTATTAAACTGGACTCCTGATTCAGTTTCTGAGGTTCTGAATTTAATGATTCAGGTTCTGGATAAAGTGCACTCCAGATTAAATAATTTGCACTCTGGATTTAATAATTTTGGTTTTGGATTATGTAATTCAGTGGAGTTAGTCTGGATTATAAGATGAAATGTTTGATGCTGCAGTTTTTTTTTTTTTTTAAAGATGTTTGGATTATTCTGCATGTACAATAGATTTTGTTCAGACTCTTAATTTGAATTTTCATCTTGAACTTAGTCTGATGTGTTAAGCCCAGATTTAGAGGGAATTTTGATTTTGTGATCTGGACTCTGGATTAAGTGATTGAGGCTGTATTTGTTAAACTGGGCTCTGTGTTTGAAATTTGGGTTCCCAGTTGTTTTCTGCACAGAGCTCAGACTGTGGATTTATTCCCGTCTCTTCCACTGGAGGAACATTTTGAAGGTGTCTCTTCATGCCCAGTATGAACAGGATGAACAAACACCAGTAAAACCAGTTTCAGAGCACATGTGGGGAACCCAGCTGTTGTTTAAAGACGGATTAAAGAAACGAGTGACCCAGAGACTGACAGCGCGGATCAGATGGCCTGTCTGCACGCCCGTTATTGTAAAAGGAACCTGCACTATGCTGCATTCAGGTTCTGCGTACTGTGTGGGAGAAATCGCTTTTGACTGGTTACACGAAAAGCAACCCAGAGTTCTTGTTGAGACATGATGTTGCTCCATAATTCCACCTTTGGGTCATGGTTCGTCTGTTTTTCATGAATGCAGCATGAACTTTGTCACATCTGCAGAAACACCTGAGCGTCTCTTCATGAGGTAGATGATGGTGCGTAGCTTCAAGAAGCACACAGCGCCTGTTAGAGAAGCTCTCGGCTTTTTTTACATGAATAATCTTTAACCTTTTTAACCTGTAACTCTCGATTCGTCTCTGCATTTCTGTCAGACGCTAATGGCGCCCTGTGTGCCGAGTGTCCTCAACATCTCATCGTAGCTCCTGCTTTCATGATGCTGCCTTCACATCTCACCATCAGCTGCAGCAATTCCAAAGTCTCGGACTATGTAGCAGTTTTTTCAAAACAAAATGCCTTTTTCCTGGATTATTCTGGATTCTTCAGATTCTTGATTGTCATTCAGACGGGATTTTGTGTCTTATGCAGTAATTCCAACCTTGATTTGGGTTCTGGATTAAATAGCTCAGACTTTAGATTAAGTTAATTAGGCCCCAGATTTAGTGATCCAGGGTCTGGAGTAAGAAATGTTGGATCTTATATCAGTCGTTCCCTTATTTCCTGGATTAGTCCGGGTCATTGGGTGCAGTGAGGATTCCCACCCCTGGGGATGGGACTGCTGTTTTTTTTTTTTGTGTGTGTGGGGGGGTAGATCAGACTTCTGTCATTTCATTGTTTTTAGTTTGATATAGAAATGTTCTCTACTTTTTAAATAATTTTACAGTTAGTGATTCAGTAACTGAAGTCAAATGTCTTGTTTGCTTGGACGATGGAAGCTGTAAATCCTCTCAGAGGGAAGTTTGATGTTGTCGTGGTGAGGTGTGAAAGCTGAAGCTCCAACATGGCAGCCAGAGAAGACGGCGACCAAACTCGACTAACTGAAGTGTTCAAACTCGTTCTGTACGAGTACAGTACAGATCTGAACAATTTATCTGATAATTAAAACCAAGAAAGGTGACTTATGCAGACATTCCCAGATGTTCCTCTTCTGTGTAGATGATGCAGAACATTTTGCTGATTGCTGCACTTTAATTTCTCTGAACGTGTGCCTCGAATCACTCATGTTCATATCAGTTTTATATTTAAACCAGGAGATGTTACTCCATTTGCTTTTGCTCTTTTATTAAGAACATAATTTTGAATATATGATAACGAGAATATTAATAAAGAGAAGTGTATGAAATTTGAAATGTAGTTTGTTTTATTTCAGAGTAAGGATACATTTGTGTGACTTTTCTATTTTTAATTTTAAGTTTTATATTTATAATGGATTTTCTTAATTTTAGTTTCAATCATTCCTAGTTTGACAGAATTTATTTAGATTTTATTTGAATATTTATTTGATAAGTTCAGTTCAATTTTATTTACATAGCACCAAATCACAACAGTCGCCTCGAGGCGCTTTATAATTTAAAGTAAACAACCTACAATGATTACAAGAAATCAGATTAAAAAGCAGTTAAATCAGAGCAGGATCGGGTTTGGGATCAAAAACAGACTTTATACAAATGGAAAACTTGACATCTTATTTTGTGCTGCACACTAGTGAGTACTGCTGCCTCACAGCAAGGTCCTCGATCACCACCTGGCCGGGACCTTTCTGTGTGGAGTTGGCTTGGTCTCCCCATGTCTGAAACTCTTTTTTTCCATCAATATTTAAAATCAGTAAGCATTCAGAAGCACTTTTGTACCATTTCTTGGGTCAACACACACGATCAGAAGTTTATCTTAAGTGTTCTGAGTGCAAATCGACCAAAACGAAACTTATTTCAATTAACTTTAGAAAGTTTGACAGAACCACAACCGTCATTTTAAACACTCAGATCTTTGCTTTCAGTTACAGAAACTCTTAAGACAAGATTATTTTTTACAAACATTTATTAAATAAAAAACTAATCAAAAGTCAACATCCACAAATGGCTGAAAGCAGCTTCGGTCAAAAATCACCTCCAAATACAAAAATAAAACCTTATTTTTCACAGAAGAATCACTGTGTTCATAATACACAAAATGTTCTTTTTATACATTTTAAGGCACAAAATTACTCCATTTTTATTTGATGAACTTTCGCTGCAACACGAAAACACAATTTCAAACAAAAATATTACACTCTGTGTACTTAATACCATCTATTAAATCATGTGAAACATAAAATATTTCAACCTTTTTCTCTATTTGGTCTCAACTTTCACACTTTCAGCAAAGAATCCAGAAAAACTCCAAAAACCTTTAAACACAGAAATCATCGCAAAAACTCTGAGAAATGTCACCTTCAAAGATGAATCTTTATAAAACAGTAAAGTTTGCTCTGGATCATAGAGAAATTAACTTCAGTGTGTTCTTATTTATAAATCTGGAAATCTAAATTTGGAATGAAAAACCTTTTTAATGCAATATTTTCACGTATTAATATTTTTAAAGCACAACAAAAAAGAATAGAACTGATAAATAAAAGGACACAAATGGATTTGATATTTGTTTCCAGAAATTCCTTCACTGATGATTAAAAGCTACAGAAGTTCATTCCTGCCAGAAAAGAAGAAAACGATGAAATGACACAAATAAAGAGAAATTAGAATTCAGAGTTGTGATAATAAAGTCCACATCCTGACCGTAGCATCTTGTGTTCATTAAAATGATTCACGTCCATTTTTCATACTAAATGATAAAGTTTGAAGACACATCAATTACACAAATCTGATCAAGCAACAAGTGACAGAAATGTGAATTAATAAACATTTTAACTTCCTGTCTCAGACTTTAATAAAAATATTTTCTTTAAAACACATTTTCACATCGTCGACAGCGTTAACTGCTGTTAGCATGCTAGCATCTGGCAAAATCCAGTTTTGAGTTTTAATTGTTTTTTTTGGTTTTCTAATATTCAGTAGCTCACATTAAAATTTCTCTATGCTGCCATATTTGAGTCACTAGTGTTATAATGTCAGCTTAACCTTCCTCCTCCTCTTCCTCACAGCAGACAGGAAATGGAGACCTTGGTGGTTGCGTAGGGGACGGTTTCTGGTGTGGGACACAAAAAAAAACATGTTGGGCCGGGTTTGACTACAATCAGTTTGATCACATACACTGAAATATTACAGTAAATTTAAACAATACTAATCGGATCCTTGGTGACAATGAAATATTAGAGATAGAAAAATTATATTTGAAGTGCAATTTGGAACAAAGCAAATAATATCTTCTCCCAAATGAAGCCTCAGTTATGTGTTATTCATAAAAATGTTTGTTCTCAGGGAAGTTCAAAAATGATCTGCTGCAAACACAAATAAATGACTTTAAGTTCTTAAATTCTGACCAATAACCCTTAAAAAACAAATTGAAAAGTGCAAAAACTAATAACTGGTGATTAAAATAAAAAATGTATTTAAAGCATCAAAGCAAAAGATGAATCACCACTCTGAGCAGTAAACACTAAAGTTTTCTAACAATATTATCTTTATTTCATATTTGTTGATAAATGGCTGTTACACTGTGACAGAGACAGATTTAAAGAACGAAGCTTTTTGCCCATCCGTCGCTGTTGCCGATGCTCACCTCTGTCCTGCAGCGAGCTGATGTACGCCTCGATGAACTCTTTCTCACCGCTGTCCTTCTTCACCTCCTCTGCCTCCCTCTGCCCCCTCCACCTCCTCATCTTGTCCACTTTCTTCTTCTCCTCCTCCTCTTTCTTCCTCTTCTCTTTACTTGCAGGGTTGTCGTAGAGTCGAATGAACCTGAAGAAGAGCAGAGACAAACAGTGAAGTCCGGATCCATCAGAGTTGCCTGTGTTTGTAGAACATCTCCACCATGACCTTTGTACACCTGTGCTGTTTGTACATGTTTGGGGTTTATAACTTTATTTTTAGTGCCCTCTGTGGGTTGTATGGATCATCAACTTCCTCCCGCCTGACCATCTCAGATTTTCCCATGAAAGAATTCCAGGTTAAAGATCCACATCTTAATAGGAATGATGCAAAATTAAACCTGCTGTCATTAGCTTTCTCAAAGAAAATCCTTTTATTGATGAAGGTCGGGCTGTTTTAGACATTTTACTAGCATCATTTTTTTTTTTTTTTTTTGAGAGTCCTTTGTGAAACTGTTGGTGAAACCATCAGTGTTGCAGATAGGGGACCTATCACAGCAGATTTACTACAGTAAATAAAAGAGGTCCAAGAATGGATCCCTGTGGAACGCCTGTACTGACATTAAGGTGACATGAAACATTTCAAGACTACTGCCTGAATGCTGTAATCTATCCATTCAAATGTAGGTTTTTTTTGAGTTATAAAAGGTGCAACGTGATACTGATGATTAGTGAGCACTTCAGTAATGTTTAAGTCCAGTCACTGCGGCAGCTGTTCTGAAGGTAAAATGTTATCCCACTGCAGATGCACAGATGCAGTTTGAATCAATCATTTATAAGGAACTCTAAGGTTTTTGTTAAGCAGGACAATTTCAAGATGGGTCAGTAATCGTTAAGTTACTGGGGTCCCCACCTTTATGTAATAGGAGCTTTCAGGAAATCTGGAATTTGATCTGTTCCAAAGGATACATTTAAAATATGAGCTGTTGGATCAACAGTTTCACTTCAGTGTCCTGATTTTTTTCTGATTGCACTAATCACATAAAGCATGAAAATGGGGAACTGGTGTGGAGGTGGGTTGCAAAGTGGCCTGCAGAGGTAGCAGCAACTATAAATAAGTTAAAGCACTTAGATGACATTTGGTGGAAGTCCTGACTGGGCCTGAACTGGATTCTGTGTGGGTGTGGTCTTTGTACTTGATTTTGGGGTTGTGGCAGAGTTTGGTTGGGATGCAGGTGAGCTCATCACCGCTGACGACAATCATCTCGAGCGTAGCGATGTTGGTGAGACAGTGAGGGAGGTAAGTCAAGTTGTTCTTATGGATGAACAGCGTGACGAGCTGCTCCAGCCTGCAGAGATAAACAGAGTTTTTTTATGAATGGACCTAACCCTCCCAAAATACTCAGGAAGAGCTGATTTGTGTTCTCAGTGCTGAAGCCCAGGCCCAGATGATCTACTTGGTAATCCACCTGGAATTAGTGATGACATCATCAGTCACCTGTCCATGTCCTGTGGCAGGTCAGTCATGCTGTTGTTGCTGAGGTCCAACAGCTTCAGGCTCGTCATCCTCAGAGCGCAGATGGGGATTGAGACAAACCTGTTCTCTGCGATGTCCAGTTGAACCAGCTGTTTCAGGCTGCTCAGCTGCAAACAGATGAAACAGTGACATCATCAGCAAAACATCACATCATTGACGTGATGACATCACAACTAAAACACAGACTGTATATCCAGGTCTGAAAGTCAAGCCAATCCTGAGGTTTTTTCCTCATGTGCAGCAGGGGACGATGCTGGTGGTTTAAGAAGTCTGATTGGATAGACAAAATGAGCGTCCTGCTCACTTGATCTCTGAGCACAATGAAGTCTTTCCTGATGAGGTCTTGGCTGCTGGTTTTAGGTCTTATTGAATAAAACATGAAGTTATTTTTTAAGTATTTTAGAAAGAGGAAGGAGCAGAAAATGGGGGTGGAGTTACAGCTTGACTGACAGGTCACGACTGTATGAGTGTGACCTCTGAAGGGAAACCTCGCCACTGTAAAAAGCTGAAGCTGTGTTAAAGAACATTCAGTTTTAGCTGTCACTGTTACTAAATACCTGAATGACAGATTTTATAGAATATTTTTTATTTAAAGGAACAGTTCAACATTTTGGGGAATATGCCAGATTTGGTCTGTGATGGCACTTCAGGTGTTCACTATAATCCTACTGTCAGTTCTGCAGAGCATCAACCTCGAGGCCTGAAAAATGCAGTAAAACCCAGAACCTGCAGTTCCTCTAACTCAAGGCACCAACAGTGAGCCAGTACAAATGTACAAACAGACAGAACCAACATCTTCCGATTTCAATGATTCATGTTTGTCTCCTTAATCTGAACAAAGAAAAAGGGTAGAAACTCCAGGAAGCTCTCATTACATTCCTGGATGTAATTCTCATTACATCCAGGAATTTCCTCTAGTGTCACTTCAACTCTCCAATGTTGAAAAAGAAAATAAGCATCTTTCTGGAAATATAAAACCCTACCAACCCTTTCACTTCTACCAAATGAAGGAGCTCCCAAATAATCTAAATGACAAGTTTAAGTTTTTGTAAGACCAAACTGGTGTCCACTTCAGGGACTGATAAACTTGAATTATTGGCAGAGTGACTCATCCCGCCTCTCACCTCAAACGGCAGCTCGGACAGGTTGTAGTTTCCAGTGAGTTGGAGCCGCTCCAGGTTTTCACAGTTTCCGAGCTCTGGAGGAACTCTGGACAGTCGGTTGTAGCTGACGTTCAGCTCCCTCAGTGCTGTCAGCTTACCTGAGGACACAGATGGAGGGCATTTGAAGAAAAAATAAAAAAAAGTAGATTTAGGTGTGCATGGGACATTTCAGTACTGTTTCCCATCCTTAGATCAAAGAAGATTAAATGGAGCTGGATCTCAGTTTGAATAGAATAGAATAGAATAGAATGCCTTTATTGTCATTATACAGGATGTACAATGAGATTGGAGATTAGACTTGGTTCGTGTTTGACTCACCGATCTCAGGGGGCAGCTCAACAATGGTGTTTTTGGGGATATCCAGCACAGTGAGCTGGGTAAACAGAGCCAGGTAGTCAGGCAGCCGGCAGATCTTCGTCCCCCTGACATGCCACTCCTTCAGGTAGGTCATCCACTGAAGCTCATGGGGAAAATTCTGCAAATGATTTTGTTATTCACACTGGTTTCCTGATACTACGAGACGTGCAAGCCACAAACCTGTTAACTAACTTACCATCCAGCGTTCTCCCTCCAGCTGGAAGATCAGTTTCCCCTCATTGGGATCCTGCTGGATGTTCTGTTCCTGCTGCTCGTCTGTTTCCAACAAATATACATCATAAGCAGCAACAGATACAGCAAATTTTAAAAATACTTTTTCTAAATTTCTGTGGTTAAAACTCATAACTGTTCGTCCACATCTGCTTTTTGGAAGCTTTTAAAGTTAGAAATTAATCCTTTAATTATTAAATGGTTTTCATCTCTTTTAACAAATACAAATATCAAATATCGACAAATATCACAAAAAGTCAAGGTGAATGACATATTATCAACAATTAAATACTGCAGCACAGAGATGCCCCAAGGAGCGGTGAGTTCTCCTCTCCTTTTCACCTTGTACACTAATGCACACAGAGGGAACCAGATTAAAAACAGGTAATTACACTCTTGGATGATGTTATTACGCTGTCTGTCTTGAGCAAATGACTGCCCATCTGTAGGAGATCAAGGACTTCAAAGTGTGGTGCGAAGATCACTATCTTATTTTGAACACTGAAAAAACTAAAGAAATTATATGTAACCCTAGAGGAATATGTGCACATGATCCTTTGGTAATCAATGGATGTGTATTAGGTCAGCTCACATACACATTTTTTTAAATGGAAAGAACATGTTGATTTCTTATGTCAAAAATTACCACAAAGGCTCCACTTTATTCATAGACTAAGATTGTTTGATGTGAATTCCAAGGTTATGGGTACTTTTTTATCATGCTGTGCTGGAAAGCTTGATCAGATTGTAGGCTGATACGGCTCACTTACAGTAAAGCTAAAGAATTGAGAAACTTGTAAAAATTGCCATGAAAATTGTGGGAAATACTGAGTACCAGTCTCTCCCATCAAAGTATGAAACAGTTGTTGCACAGCAGGCTTATAGGATTGTTAAGGATTCATTCCATACTCTTTTTACAGAATATGAGCTGTTACCTTCAGGGAGATGTTACAGAGCAAGTAGCTGTAAAACAAACCTCTCCAAGCTCTCATTCCTCCCAACATCTATTGTATTATTGAAAAAAGACTCTGCACTGTTTAAAAGGCCCGGAGCCAAACCAACATGCATGTGAGTGTTGTTAGAGATGAGCTTTTATTATTACTTTGTAGCTGCGAATTGCAGCTGTGAAACGCTGTTTATCCAAGACAAATTTTTCATGTGGGACAATAAAGTTTCATTCATTCATTCATTCAATGTTATAATGAACTGAAGCTAAAAACAGAATATTAAGAAGCAACTGCTTTGCTTTGAGACATCAGCTGACATTGAAATAGGGCCCAGCTGTACTTTTGTGTAGGGCCAGTTTGTACCACCAGATGGTGCATTGAGTCAGTGTAACCTTTGAGACCTTTGAAGCTAAGGTAGTTTTCGAGCTACTGGAAATTAAAAAAACAGCCAGACCGCCACCCCTCAGAACATTGTTTAGAGCAGAATAATGATGGCAGCTGGCGCTGCTATTTTTTCCTGTTATGAAGTGGATCTTTCCCCTGGAATTTTTTTTTCAAGATCTTTTTAGGGGGGAGGTATTTGATCAACTGGCCTCTTTCCATTGGTTGTAACATGATTCAACCTGTCTGTGTGCAAGTGGTGAGACAGTTGTTCATGTGAGGGAGAATTTGATGTACAACTTTGAGGCCTCAGTGGTTAAATTTTTTCTAACATGTCTAAAATGAGCAAAACTAAACTCATAAGTGATTTATATGATTACTATGATTTTCAGTCTGTTTTGGTGCCGTTACACCTGCTGGGCCGTTGGACCGCTCATGCACAGCTGCATTTCTGTGGTATTTACCTGTGCACAGCTGTATGTCCGTCAGCGTTGACCTCTCCAGGTAATGATGCAGCACATTCAGCTCGGTGGTCTTCAGGGTCTTACAGTAGATGCGATACTGCCACTGCTGGTCGATCCTGCACACACAGACGTGTTAGTCAGGAATGAGAAGCATTGCAGAGTTGTCAGATTTCAGAAGCCTGGATGTTCCCGTTCATTCTCCAAACTCATGACCTTTCGGCTGTCTGCAGACCAGACTCTGACCGGTTCCACTGATACTGCCTTATAAATAGAACGGTGTGTGTTCATGTTGCTAAAATCAGCCATGACTCTCATAGTTCATGAGTAACAACAGTCCGTTTGGGTCTGACTCAGTCAGGTTCAAAAGCTTTATTTACTTCAGGCACATAGACAGGATCGCTCTGATTTAATGTGGTACATTTTAAGTAAATGTATTAACAAAGGGCACAAATTCAAAGTTCTGCCTGGGCTGCATTAATCCATATATATATTTTATATATTATATATTATATATATATATATATAAGAAAGCTCTTTACCATGCATGGAGGGTTTCACTTCAAATCCTGCATCCTGAGGCTGTACACTAAGTGGAAGGAAGGTGGCCGAGGACTAGTGAGTGTCAGAACCACTGTCTTGGATGAAACAACGAAGATCCATGAATACATCAGGAAGATGGCCACAAAGGATCATGTGCTTAGTGAGTACCTCAGGCAGCAGAAACCTGAGAAAGAAGAGGACGAAGAACAACAACCATCATGGAAGGACAGGCCTCTGCACGGCATGTACTACCGGCAGATAGAAGAAGTGACTGACGTAGAGAAATCTTACCAATGGCTGGACAAGGCTGGACTGACAGACAACACAGTGGCACTAATCACCACTACCACACCAGGCAAGACCGCAGGTGCAGGCTGTGCAGAGATGCTCCTGAGACAATCCAGCACATAACAGCAGGGTGCAAGATGCTAGCAGGCAGGGCATACATGGAACGCCATAACCAAGTGGCCGGCATAGGATACAGGAACATCTGTGCCGAGTATGACCTGGAAGTCCCGAGGTCAAAATGGGACACGCCCCCAAGGGTGGCTGAGAACAACAGAGCTAAGATCCTGTGGGACTTCCAGATACAGACAGACAAACTTGTGGTGGCTAACCAACCGGACATCGTAGTGATGGACAAACAAAGGAAGAAGGTCGTGGTGATGATAGACGTTGCAATACCAAGTGACGGGAATATCAAGATGAAGGAACACGAGAAGCTCGACAAATACCAAGTCCTCAGAGAGGAGCTGGAAAGGATGTGGAAGATGAAGGTAACAGTGGTCCCCGTGGTAATCGGAACACTCGGGGCAGTGACCCCCAAACTGGGAGAGTGGCTCCAGCAGATTCCTGGAACAACATCCGAGATCTCTGTCCAGAAGAGCACAATACTGGGAACAGCTAAGATACTGCGCAGGACCCTCAAGCTCCCAGGCCTCTGGTAGAGGACCCGAGCTTGGAGGGCAAAATAGACCGGGGATTTTTTTTTAAATATATATAAAATGCAGCTTTTCAGCCTCTTTTAGCTCCAAGCTTAGCTTTAATTTCCTTTCTGGTCACACTATGGTAACCCCAGAGCACACAGTCAGAGACACACAGCAGCACTGCAGAAATATCATCAGTCCTGTTGATAAAGCTAACCCGACTAAACAATTAAGATTAAACTGTTGATCAGGGCTGTCCATCAGCCTGGAGGAATCTGAGCCTGGTCCTCTGTACTGAGCAGCTTCAGCTCTGTGATGGTGATCACTGCAGCTCCTTTCGCAACATTTCTGCTGCATTAAACATTAAGCTTTGCAAAGTTCTGCGTGGAATCTGTTAGATTATGTACATGGACACAAGCTGTCACATGTTTTTTAAACCTCCTAGAAAGCAGGTAAATGAAGCTTTGAACTCACACTGTGTGCTTTTTATAAAGCTGGCTGAGTGGTTTTTCAGTGCACACATCCAACCAAACAGTTCTCTTCCAAAACCTGAGTAATTTTTAGACCCTAAGCCTCCCCACCAATGGGAGTAGCAGTAGTATTAAAATTTAAGGGTTAGAATAACTTCATGCAGATTTTTTTGCCTTTAAAACTTTTAAAAACTTCACTTTGTGTACAAATCAGCAGATAAGACAAAAACCTGTCTGTGAATCAATAAATAAAATTTAGTATTTTATGAAACTGCAGTGAGACTCTGTGGTAGCTGTGTGGTACCTGTGCTGTGGTTTGGCCGAACAGCCTGTGTGCTGCTGTTTTCCTTCAGAGTTCACTCGTCTAATAGATTTTCACTGTTCTGGTGAGCTGGCCCAGAAGGAGCACAACAGGCCCAAACCGTGACGCCACCACCACCGCGTTCCACAGATGTGACGCTGCAGTGGAATTTTTTATTTGAATTCTCAAGATCCAAAACCACCATCACAACACCAACCAAGAGGTTCTGTAGCAAAGTGGTTCATACAAACACCACCACACCACCTTCACCCACAGAAGACTCCGACTGGCCGGCTATGTCCTTCGAATGGAGAACCACGAGATCCTGACAGCAGTGACACTGGCCCAAACAACAAAGAGGACATCTCTAGAATACTTGGAGAAAAACATTTGTATAGGACCTGAAGGTGCTGAACATCAGCTTGGAAAGAGCCAAGACCTCCAGAAACACTGGAGGTTGCCTGTTT
Source organism: Archocentrus centrarchus (assembly GCF_007364275.1). NCBI lineage: Eukaryota > Metazoa > Chordata > Actinopteri > Cichliformes > Cichlidae > Archocentrus > Archocentrus centrarchus. Next base: position 248,183 of record NW_022060256.1, on the reverse strand, counting down.
CCTGATATGTTGTGCAGCAATGGAGGTCTAAGTCTTTTGGGAGAGCTGTGGAGAATATTTCACAAACCTTCATATCAAACCTTCAGATCAGGTCCTGCCACTGACTTTTACTAAAGAAAAAGAGCCTGTCATGAATTTGAACGAATGAGGTTTATGTTTTGACCTAATCTTGGTCTTCTGGCTCATTTTTGGTGCTGCCAGCTGTTTTGTGAGCCAATTGTGGCCCAAATGAAACAGCACACCTGACACCTGGCTGAGTTAAAACAGCCTGACCCCCCAACTCCATGCACCATCAGTGAAAGCTAAAGATGCCACAGAGAAACACAGGCCAAGCATTCTTCATCAGCTGTGATGTTTCTCTGTGTCTTACCTGGCGAGGGCGCTCTGCTCAATCCTCTCCTGCTCCTTCTTCTGCCTCTCTTTGTGTTTTTTTACTCGGACCTCCCACATTCCTCTTAACAGTGAGAGATCGTAGACTGGGACATCCAGCTTCCTCTCCAGACCCATCTCTGCTGCTGAGGAGAAGGAGGAGGAGGAGACCAGGGTCTGAAGATCTGAAGATATCAAACAAAATTCACAAGTCTTTGTTCAGGCACCAGTGTTCCTCAGATCGTCCTGTAGTGCAGTAAAGCAAGAAAACAGTTCTCCTGATTACCTTCGATTACAGAAAAACATTCAATCCTTTTTTAGAAGAAAATTAAAAAGTGCATTTGTGGTGCATATAAAGGATTTGTGATGTACTCACTGCAGTAATATTAAAATCTATAGAAACTGTTGTTTTAGCCGTCCTAGATCCAGTTGGTAGATACATTGAGCTGAAGGAACCGAGCTGCAGTTCAGATGTTCTTGAGGTGTATTTAGTGTCAGTGCAGCTCTGACCTACATTCGGCCACCCAGCAGGATGTTAATGTGTCAGGATCAGCCTCTGCTGGGTGTGCTGTCACTGTCTCACTGGCTCTGAATGAGGCTTAAAAAGGTTTGAACAGTGATCAGAGTAAAAACAGTGAGTTTATGTGTTTCATGTTTCTGCTGCCTGTTTTCATTAGCCACAGTATTTCTTACTGCGTGTGTTTGCGACACTCTGTTGCTTATTCATCACGTCTAAGCACACCTGTCGCTCTTCTTCTCGGACTTCACAAGTTAAACTTTAGCCTTCATATACATTTTTGAATAATGTTGTTAAGCACTTAATCTTAAAAATCAACTCAGTGTGAATTCTGACTGTTCAGACTGTAACATCTAAGCACTCACTTCTTTCACATTTTAGTCTTCTTAAAGAAGAATCAGTTTAAATTATGTCACATGGAGATTTCCAGCAGAAATGTATTTGTAATCTCTTCCTCTTTTGTTGCTCCACAATTTTGTAAAAATAATTATGATTCAGTCTGTCTCTCTGTGTTAGGCCTGTGACAGGGTGGCGATAAGTTTTTGGACACCAACACATTTTTGCGGTTTTGCTTCTGCACACCACCACAAATCAATCAATCAGCATGTGATTGAAGTGCAGACTTTCAGCTTTAATTCACAGGGTTTCATAAAAGTAGAGCATTAACTGTTTAGACATTTGTATACACAGTCTTCCATTTGCAGAGGCTCAAACATAATTGGACAACTGACTGACCTGCAGTTTTGCAGCTGCGTGAGGCCTGCTCCCCCATTATATCATGACAAATTAAGATCCAAGTGCTGAACCTGTTTGGTAGCTGTTCACTGAGACAGAAATATGACATCCAGAGGGATGTTGGTGCAATTGATAGAGGCCATCAGAGAGAGAACAGAAACTTAAGGACAGGCCAAATCAAAAATCTGCTTCTTTGTTAAAAAGAAGAAATGCACTGAGCAGCTCAGAAACAACAAAAGGCCTGAAAGACCACAGAAGACAACTAAAGTTCATGATGACTGAATTGTTTCCATGGTGAAGAAAAAACAACTCGACAACATTTAACCAGGTCAGGAGGAGGCAGGAGCATCACTGTTAAGGTCTGCAGTCAAGAGATGCTTCATGGATGATGTTTACAACAAGATGCAAACCTTTGGTTACACTCAGGAACAGGATTCTTCACTGGGCAGGTGAGTCACCTGATCTCAGCCCAGCAGAGCAGCTTTTCAGTTACTACTGAAGACAAACCTGAAGGCAGAGACCCAAAAACAAGCAGCAGATGAACATGCTGCAGTAAAGGGCTGCAGAGCCTCTCAAAGAGGAAACAGCATTCATGGCATCTGGTCACTGACTGCAAAATCCAAATACTGAAAACAGACAGGAGGCTGCACGGTGGCATAGTGGTTAGCACTGTTGCTTCATAGCTTGAAGGTCCGGGTTTGAATCCACCTTGGCCTGGGCCTTTCTGTGTGGCATTTGAATGTTGTCTACATGGGTTTTCTCTGGGTACTCTGGTTTCCTCTCAAAGACATGGGGTCAGGTTAATTGGTGATTCTAAATTGCCAGAGGTGTAAATGGTTGTCTGTGTCTCTGACAGAGGCAGACAACTTGTCCTGTGACAGCTGGGATAGGCTCCAGCCCCCACCCTGCCCCTGAACAGGATAATTGGAAAGCAGGATGGATGGATAATGAAATCACTTTAAATTTAAAATTATGTTAGATTGTCCAGTTTTTTAGCTTCTGAAAATGTTGGACTGCGGTATTTCCTGAACAGTTAATGCATAAATTGAATTAAACCCCTGAATTAAATCTGAAAGTCTGCGCTTCAGTCTCACATCATTTTTTGAAATCCTTTGCAGGGATGCACATAGGCAAAAAACTGTCTTTGCCCAGAAAATTACGAGTCTAATTGGAAATCTTTTGGTGAAAGTTGTTAAACATTTTATTTTAAATGGGACCAGCTTGCTATGAATTCATTTGATTTTTTTCCCCAGATTATAATCATCTAAATGTTCAGCTCCTCCACTGCTGCTGCAAACTGACCTAAAATATTTCAGTTTGTGTTTCACTGAGAATTTTAGCAAACAGTTTTCCTTTCTCACTTCTCCACAATCTTCTGTGAGGAGTTTTCTTCTTTTGCCAGCAGCTGTCTGTCTTTGTCCTCATCCCCACTCTGCACTGATATCAACAACATCTTAAAGAACAGATAGGAAGCTAAATACTGTGGGATGAGTGGGAACAATGTCTAGAACATTTACAAAAACTCTCCAACAGGACAGTTTAAATATAGACTCAAAGTCAAAATGCTCATCTCCAGACAAACGTCCTCCCGTCGTTCACTTTGGCTCTAAAGTTATTCATATATGTTAAATATGATCAACAGTCGAGCCCTTTCTGGTGGTCTTTGGGGTTTCTGTGGCTTTAAGAAGACTCACCAAACCAAATGTTTGCTCTCGTACTGCTATCACAGCAAAGAAAAAAGAAAAAAAAGCTCTTTTCATGTAACGGAGGAGCCTGTGATATAACTGGTACTTGGAAAGGATGACTTGCATTTTAAAGCAGGGGTGTCACTCAGCCCACCTGAGACTTTTCTGAAGGCTGAGAAACTGTAATGAATCTGCTAAGAATTAAATTTTTAAATAAAATGCTGATGTTTCAGAAATTATGCCATCCTGACCACACAGGAGTGAAAAGTCTATAAATGTTTCTCAATCTCAATAAGTTGTTTGAATCATGAAGATGTTAAATAGAAAAAAAAAGCTCTCTTAAGTGAAGGTTTTTTTCTGATGTGTAATCACAGGAGAATCACTGAACTGTTTTTGTGATTTTCACTTTTTTAAGTTTATGAATTTCTGGCCCACCTGGATTCAAACTACACACCGCTGAACAAACTCAGCCAATAATGATTCAGTTTGATTTTACTCCTAAAATGAGGAGATGAAGGAGCTCTACTCTCCATGTTCACCATCAGTCTGAACATCACCCCTCGACTTTCAGAGCTGCTGACCTGAGTACGGTCCGAGTGGAGGACACTTCCTGTTGCTGTGTGTACGGTACCTGTGGTAAATCCAGAGCAGCACACTGCTGAGAAAATAACGTGTTCTTACCTTGAGACCTGCTCCCGTCCGGCCGTCAGCTCACTTTAACCAACTTGTTTACTGACACTGAAACTCACTCACACACACACACACACACACACACACACACGGTCAGATCACAGCTCTGTGTGTTTGTGTGTGTGACCCATGCTGCTATTTTTACCAGCTGAGATGTGACTCTGTGTCACATGACACCAGAGCCTCAGCCCCCCTCATACACAAGCATTTATGTTTGTTATGATCATTATAAGGGGTGTTCCTGGAGACTAATTCCTTTGTAGGACTAGCCTAAAACTAAGATTCACTCAGGTTTAATCTGAGAACTGTTTCATGGACAATTTCAAAACCTGAGTAAACAAAGGCATTTGAAACCACTGCTCACATTCTTCAATAATGAATCATAGTTTAAATGCTGTCTGCCTCCTGGCCTCGTGCATTATGAACACTGCACGTCATACGTATCTGTGATCTCATTCTTTGACCTCCAAACTAACCAACACAAATAGGCCTAAGACAAAAATCATGCCTAGGTTAACAGACTCATGGTGTTTTTCTACAATTATGTCGTGGTTGAAGCGCCATCTGGTGGCAGATGGCTGCATAACATTCAGGACACAACAATTTACAGGCACTGGGCATCAATTAAAATCTTAATAATTAGGTTTAATGACTAGTACAATGAAGTGACAATAGTGATGATTAGCTGTGTACCTGACCAGTTGCGCACTTCCCTAATTATAAGCCCCAGGCTGCAGTTTCTCTGCTGTCCAGCTGAGGCACCTCAGTGAGTCAGTCCCCATAGACTCCCATGTTAAAACTTTCCAGGAGAAATAAACATGATACAGAAACTGCTGAATTTCACCTTTGTGGGACAATAAAGGCTGTTTTTTTTTTCTTCTTCTTCTTCTTTTTGGGAGAAAAATATTATTGATAGCAACCCTTCTGATTGAAGGAGTCTCCTCCATACTCATCCTCACTGTGCCTGAAGGTAAATGTTTTGTTACAGCACAATGACAGTTTAATTTTTTTCTGCTTATCATGTTTGTTTCTTTATTTCTCAGGATATACCATTGCTGTTACAACTTTAGCTGTTATGTCTGTTTTTTTCCAGATATGGGCCGGCTCTATATGTATCATCAGGAATTGTTTCCAGCATCGGTTAGGAAAGCGTTCACAGTTTATATTCATGTTTGTGAAAAATGTCCTGACAAAAGCAAAGAAAAAGCTAACTCCCAACCAGGGTTATAATAGTTTTGGATTTTACATTATAGTTTAGTTTTAGTTAGTTTTTACTTTTTTTTTTCTCTAATTCAGTTAGTTTTAATTAGTTTTCAGAGTGGTTTTTCTCGTTTTTATTAGTTTTTATTTTTGGTTTCATGCTTATTTTTAGTTAGTTTCAGTTAGTTTCAGTATTAGTTTTAGTATTTTCATACCTAATCAGGTGCAAGATTCAAGGTGCAAAAGTGACTATTGTGTAATGAAAACTTGACAAAAAGATATCATTTAAAGAAATATAGTCAACAACCAGCTGTTCACAAGACATGCTAAATTTGTGTAATATTAAGGACACACATAACATCAACAGGGAGAAACAAAGAAAAACATGAACTCCCAAACTCAATAAATTCTACAATAAACTCCACAATAAACTTCAGCATCAGTGCAGTAGATTAACAACACCTACATGTGGTGTTTGACAAAAACAAACTCTTTGAAGGAGTCAAAGCTCAAATCCAGCTGCATCCTGATGTTCTCACCACCTGAAGCTGCTTCTGTTTTGGAGCTAGCTTGGTTAGATGCTGCTAATTAAACTTGCAGGGTCTTTGCGGCCTCTGTACACAACCCACGGAAGTTGTCGACCTCATGTCCACATTTATGCTTGTGTAGCTGGATTGTGTGTGTTAATTACCTTATGGTCGTGTGCAGGTGTTTGTACTCAAAGAACCTCCACACGGGACTCTGCCGCAGCCATTACTTTGCGGACCAGCGCGGTGAGCGCACGCACATGCGCACTCACACAGTTGTCCTGTGGCGCTCCCAGCTTAAACTCGGAGAGCGGAAACAATGATTTCATATCAATCCACAAGGCTTAAAAAAAAAAAAAAAACAAGTAAATGAAAGTCAGTTTATCGATAATTTCAGTTAGTTTTAGTTAGTTTTGTAAACTCACAATTCCGTTTTAATTAGTTATCGTTTTTTACTTTTAATTAGAGTTTTTATTTATTTCAGTTAACGACAATGTTTTTTCAATTTCAGTTTTCGTTATTTCGTTCGTTTTCGTTAACTATAATAACCCTGCTCCCAACCAACTGATCTTTGGCATCCTCCTCTGTCACACCAAGCCTCTGCATGTCCTCCTTCACGACATCCTTGAATCTTCTCCTACCACCTGGCAGCTCCACATTCAACAGCCTCTGTCCAGTATATCCACTATCATTCCTCTGCACATGTCCAAATCATCTCAGCCTTGCCTCTCTAGCTTTGTCTCCAAAATGTTCAACCTGAGGTCCCCCTTTGATTTAAACAGATTTTAACATCTTCAACTCTGTCATCTCCAGTTTGGCCTCCTGTCCTTTTGTCAGTGGCACCATCTCCATACATCACAGCTGGTCTCACTATCATCTTGCAAACCTTCCCTTTCACTCTTGCTGCCATGCTTCTGTCACAAATCACCCCTGACACTCATCTCTGCCCACTCCATCCTGCCTGCCCTCTCTTCTTTACCTCTGTTGTGTGCTGTCCATTGCTTTGGATGGATGACCCCAGGTATTTAAACTCGTATCACCTTCACACCTTGCGTGTTCACCTTTGCACTTGTCTCCCTCTCATCCACATACATCTATTCTGTCTTGTGTCTACTGACCTTTGTATTCCTCTTTTCTCCAGAGCATCCCTCCACCTCTCCAGGCTCTCTTCCACCTGTTCTCTACTCTTACCACAGATCACAGTGTCATCTGTAAACATCAGAGTCCACGAAGACTCGTGCCTGACCTCACCGGTCAGCCTGTTCATCACCACTGCAAACAAGACGAGTCTCAGAGCTGATCCCTGATATAATCCCACCCCGCACCTTCAGTCCATCGCTCACTCCTACTGTACACCTCACCACTGTCTCACTGCCCATACATTGGCACACATACCGTAGATGCATGCCCTGCACCACCTTCACATACTTCTCTGCCAGTCATAACTTTCTCATGCAGCACCACAGTTCCGCTCTTGGCACTCTGTCATATACTTTCTCTTGCTCCACAGAAAAACACAGTGTAACTTCTTCTCATTTGCTCAATTGACCATTTTCTTAACCACTTGTTCAGTTCAGGGGACTGGAGCCTGTCCCAGGTATCGGGCAAAGACGTTTTTTATTTTGAAAAGCTGATACCTAAATGAAACCCACAAACAGATTTCTTTTGAGGCTTATGTGTCCTGTTTGCCCCGTTTATGGTATCATAAACGTGTGTTTATGTGGCAACAGGTAGCCTGGTAATTAGTGAATTAATTATTTGAGGTATTAATATTGTGCTGTGGGGCTTTGAGATTTACAGAATACACAGAGGTCTCTACCTCAGGGCTGCGTAAGGGGCCAGTTTATCCAAATGAGCAAAGCTGCATATATAGCAGAAAAGTGGAAAACAAGGATTTGTCCAAACAGGTGATGATTACATCGGAGGACACGGAGGACCTGATCACATCAGAGGTAAGCCATCTGTGTCTTTTCCTCACCTGTGATTGGGGGTGGGACAGATACTGGAGAAGATGCAGAGTGCAACCTGTACAGGTGAGCTGACAGTGCATCACTGTGTCACACAGCAGGAAACGCTCTGCAGCAAAGTCCTGAAGACAGAATGGGTCATAAGCACCGTAACACAGACAGTGAAGAGGCAAAGGTTTAAATCACCGGCAGCTTTGGAGGAAATTGCTTCTGAATTTGGTGATGTGCCTTATACACAGGTGCCATGAGCTACCTGAGGAAATCTGTTAAGTGCATGAAAAGTAAAGACTCAGCAGGGCTCCAGGCTGAAAGGTGGCTGTGTGAGTCAGCTTTTCTCTGTGACATAACAAAGCATCTTAATATGTCCCTGGATGGGACCATGTGATTATGTGTGCGACTGTCCAAAAAAAAAAAATCAGACCAGGTCTCCATCACTGTGTTCGGAGCTGCGCTGTTTGCTGAGAATCTGGAGACAGTTTCAGCAGTTTATGCATCTGTGAAGTGCAGAAATTCACATCACAGTTTTTACCTGAAAAATTGGAAAATTTTCATCAGCTTGATATATTTAAATTTTTCCTGATGTTATTTTTTAAGAAGAATTTTATTTAAAGTGTTGAGGAAAATGCTGCTGCATCCTGGCTGTTCAAATTCATATTGCTGATTAAAATTATTATTTTTAATCCTGTTCGGCCTGCGACTCAGATTGTGTCTTCAATTTTGGCCCATCCTGTGACTGAGTTTGAGACCCCTGATCTACAATAAGGAAATGGAGCTGAGCAGCTTCCATTTTTATGCATCTTTTCCCAGTAGTGACCAAAGTAAAGCTGTAGCCTACACTTTATTTATTCATACAATAAATCTATTGATTTATGAAAGAAATAAATGCTAAAGCTCCATCCTTGTATGAGATGAAGCCCAGTGAGGAACCACCTACTGAACGCCTGTCATTGTCTGAAGAATTTGTGCCAGTCATAGTAAACTGTAAAATTAAAATCAAGAAGAAAAAGAAGAAAGAAATGGGTTTTTCAAGAAACCGCTCAGAAGTCTTTGCTGTTGCTCTGGCAGTCCCACCACAACTGACTACCTTTCATGTTTCCTTTCACCCACTTTTTTTTCTTCTATCCTTCTGTCAAATCATAAGATTTCAATAAATATTACCATTGCTTCACATCTGTTACATTGTAAATTCTTTGCTTTGTTAGTGTCTAGAATGAACTTCTGTTCATAGCAGGACATCAGTGTCATCATCAGGACTTAAGAACATGAGGAAAAGCAGCATTTACTCTCTGCAAAGCTGATAAGAACCATAAACGTCTTCCAGCATTTCCTGCCGTGTGTTTTACAGTTAAGTAGAAGTTTGCACGATATTTGTCTAGAGCTGTCTCAGTCCAACACAATAAAATGTTCAAGTCAGAAAGAGGAAGCACTTGGATAGTTGCAGATATTTGAAAATATGCGCAACTGTGTGTATTGGGACAGAAGCACAAGTTCCAAAAAACTGGATTTTTAGATAAATTGTTTTAAGAGTCACTCCATGGAAATGTCAATTTTTCTGTCTGTAGCCTTTACAGAAACGTTACATTTGAATAAAGAGCAGCGAAAGGAAGAGCCGTGAGCCTCTGCGTCTGTGCGCACCGCCAACAAGAGTTACAATTTGCTGCCATGTTGAAACAAAACAAAACAAAATGTTATTTAAACAATTACAGCTCCTGGAAACATTAATTTGGCGTTTTTTTTTTTTTAATTTTTAAATGATAAAGCATGATTGTCAGCATATCAGTGTGCATCCCATGTCATGGATGTACGTGTGAGCCTGTGCCAAAACACTGTCAGCCAAGCAGCCTCCAAGAGGATCAAAACAGAGTCTGCAGTAGGTTCTGGCAGGGCTGCTTTATAGCACACCTGAACTTGACATGCTCAGGTGTGCTACATCTGAGTTTGGGTGAGCTCCACCTACTAGTTACCTGAAGAAGGTAGACACCAGCAATAAGAAGACAAGGCCAGTTGTGTTTTTCATTATTTTAACATTTTTCCACTTTGCATTTTATTATGTGCATTTTGTGTTTTTGGAAGGCATTTTTTATCGCTGATTTTTGTGATATACAAACAAACTTGATTACTGTAATTCACATTATTAAACTGGACAAGATTGGACAAGATTGCTCTGTATAGATTAAATTGAAACATCAGGGGACAAGATGTACTTTTTGGCTTTATCGCTGATGAGAGGAATGATGTCATGAAAACCAGCTTGTACAAGACCAAATGACGAAGGCCAACCCACAGCACTCAGACTCTGTTTGTGTGTAGATAGTGGCAGTATAAAAATGTTACAGTTAGAGAAGAACACAGGCTCAGGAGGGGGAGAGACAGAGCACACACACAGGCCTGTCTCTTCCTGAACAGTCTGAACCAGGAGGAACCTCCACAGATTAAAGAGGAAGAGGAGAAACTCTGCAGCAGTCAGGAGGAACAGCACCTTGCATTGAAGGAAGAGATCAATGCCTCTCAAAACTGCCCTGCAACTGAGAGCCGAGATCAGGATGGAAGCAAACCTGTGAGAACAGAAAGAATCATAAACACAGAGCTGAAACCAGCAAACACACACCACAGAATTCAGACAGGCTTTTACAAGTATTACTGCCATACATGTCGGAAAGGTTTCAGTCAGAGTAGAAACTTTTTGCTAAATTTGTAGTAAAAACTTTGTTCAAAACAGTCTCTTGGAGCATCACATGAGAATCCACACAGGTGAGAAGCCGTACTCCTGCACAGTATGTGGGAAAGACTTTAGCCAGTGAGGGAACTTGAACTTCCACATGACAAATCACACGGGAGAGAGGCCGTATGTTTGTGAAGTGTATGGCAGGTGTTTCAGCCTAAAGCAGAACATGTTGGTCCACGTGAGATGTCACACAGGTGAGAAGCTGTACCCCCTGTAACACCTGCGGACAAAGATTTAATGATTCATTAGCATTTAAGGTACACATGAGAGCTCACACAGGTGAAAAATTTCAGTCTTGAGACACCTGCTTTATTTATGCATTTGGGAAAGTTTTCAGCTTGAAGAAACCTGTAAGAATTTATAAAATTTAAAAAGTTTAGATCTACCAGATTTATGTGGCAGGCATATCAGTGTGAGGTAGCATCTGCAAAAATCCACCAACAGGATTGGGAGGTTAGCAGCGCTTCCCACTCCTGGTGGCATTAATTTAGAAACAGTTTCATTAATGGCCAACATGATCCACCAACAGCAGCAGACATTAGCAGACACTAAATCAGTCTGGCAGCTCAGGTGGAGTGCAGGAGTTATTCAGACTGCTTTATTACAAATTACCAGACAAAACTTTGATTTAGCTCAATCCATCTCTGTCCTGGAGTTACTTTTACTGTGTCACATGTGAAAATGCTCTGATTTTGATCTCCATGCTGTGTGAGGCTGCAGGCATTTATTAAAGTCAGTCACCTGTCAGCATGAGTGTGGGTCCCATTAATAACTATAATACAACAAAAAAAGTTTGGAACAGGTGTGTGTGTGCCCAAACTTTTCATTGATGCTGTGGCTGGGATACAAGAGAGAAGTAATACCACATACTGGGTACTGTCTTGGCTTCTGCTCTGTTAGGGGCTCGGCTATAAACATTACAGCACAGAGTCAAAGTTTTGGCAGCCCTTTATGGAGCCTGTCAGTCACAGTACTGGCACTGTGCCTTTTTAAGTAAACACCCACAGTAGCTCTTCACGTCAAAAGTTGTCATGGATCGGTTTGCTGTGGTTGTGTTTTTTCTATTCTCTGCTTTGTTTCAGGGGGTGGCAGGCTGTTTTCTCCTCCTCTGTAGAGTGGGGCTGGATGCTCTTTCACGGAGGCCCTGCACACCTGCAGTGAGTTGTCATTCATTACTACGTTATTTAAGGGTTTGCTCTAGGGCTGGTATCCTGCAGGTTGTAGATGTGTACCTGCTCCAACATGCCTGAATCAAATGGCTGAATTACCTCCTCAGTACGCAGTCAGGTTCTCCAGAGTCCTGCTAATGACTTCTATATTTGATTCAGGTGTGTTGAAGCAGAGACACATCTAAAACCTGCAGGTAGTGATGGGCAAAACGAGGCTTTGTGAAACACTGAAGCCTTTTGAAGCATTTGTGCCGCAATGTTTCGAAGCTTCGATACAAATCTGAAACCCATCTAGACAGGCACGCCCTGCACAAGTCCAAACAAAGCTACTGATTATACCTGACTATCAATAATTATGATCAACACATGGTCTGTAGGAAAGAAGAGACTTTTAAAGACAGACATAGAGCTGTGACTATTTTTACTCTGTTAACATCTGTGAATTAAATTTGTGTGTTACTGAAGTAAATTAATTCAGTAACACACAAACCAATTTATAAAATAAAAAATATTGAGAAAAAATGTTATGTTTATTGTGATAACCACACACAGCTGTCTTTGGGCTCAGTTGGCTTCATTTTTGCCAGTCTTGGGGAAAAAACGGAAAAATTTGGATGTGTTTGGTTGGCTTTAAGCTTTCTGGGAGTTTGTGTCATCAGGTTTGTTCTACACACAGTGAAACAAAGGCATGGCGTTGGGCTTTATGTTCTATTAATTCAAAAATAAATGTTTAAATTAAGAAAAAACTAAGTATTTCCTTTTGTATATAAAAAAAAATTTACATTTATTAGGTTTTAATGGGAAAATTCGCAACAGTCATTTTCACGTCTTCACACTGACCAGTACCTTTATGAATCTGAGGAAACACGCTGTCCTCCACTGAGCGACCTCTGAAACATGAAGAAACTTTACTTATCTGCGACCTATACTTGTGTGGACGTCGTATCTGTGACGTGACCGTAATGTTTGACTATGTCTGAAGCTTTGAACCTGCAGCCTTTCTCCTTTTTATGGGACATTTACTCCAGAAACCTCAGTGGGAATAAAAAAGGAAAAAAAAAACAACTCATTTGTCATGAGAATTAAAATCACCTAGACGCGTTTTTTCTTGATTAAAAAATATTTCTTTTCAGCAGAAATCCTCCTGCTGTGCAGTTTGCAGGTCACAGGTTGCAGCGTCAGCTTATGGACGGGTTTCACCTTTCAGGCCCGTCCAGTCAGTCACTGTGCCCCCTGAACCTGAATTCTACTGATATGCTTCAACTATAGGTTACACAACTTTAAATTCTTGTTAATGAAAAACTTAAACAGCCACATCACAGGTAAATAACTGCAGTGCGAGCTCGTGATGACCAGAATGACTGAGGGGGACACTGAGCGGAGGGTGGATGCAGGTCAGACTTTGAGAAGTTCCCCTGATGTCTTTTTGATCAATAAATAGAGATCATTTCGGCGCGTGCAGAAACAAGTGGAGGATTGAGGGTTTCAGCCCCACAGTCAGCTGTTCCAGTGTGTGCTGAGTTTGTTGATACCAGTGGGGGCTCCAGAAATATTTTTCTGCAGGTGCTAATGGGGGCTAAGCATTTTACTGAGGGTGCTATGAAGGATCATTTGTTCTTTCACTTCTCAACATACACAGACACAAGCTATTTTCTTGGGGATGCTACGGGGTGCTATGACTTTTCCAGGGGGAACTATAGCCCCACTTTGCCACGGTCACGTGATGTACTGTAGGCGTTTTAAACCAGGTTTCGGAGCAGTGTTTGGAAACACCTGCGCTTCATTCCTACCTGCAGGACACCGGCCCTTGAGGATCCCTGCTCTAGAGTGTCTGCAAATGTGTACAGTAAAGTGTCCTCCAGCCAGCTTCTAACAGAAGTAGTTTTCTGAGTTACTCACTTGTGTGGTTTTTGTGTTAAGGAGTTTTGTGGTTAATCATTTGTCTCTGTAGAAACTCCCTTCTCACACCAACCCAGCCACCTGCCCCTCCCACTGGACATTTCCATTACTGCTCCTCACGTATTCACCCCCCCCCCCCCTTCCCGCTAGCTCCCTACATGGAGTGTTACGCTCACACCGGCCCCACTCCGTCATAAGGATGTGGAGTACAGCTTTAGAAAGAGCTTTTTTTAATTTTTGTTTTATACAGTAAATTGCTTGACTCAGCATAGTCCGTGTCCACATTTGGGTTCACCTTCGCTGTGCCTTCGGCCCTGACAAAAAGGGGGTCTTTTTCTGGTTAGTAAATTTTTCAAACTGCTTTTCAGACAGCACTTCAGCAATTATGATGTGAGGCTAGAGCCTGGATTTGATCACACTGTGGAAGATGAAGCGCACAGAAATGCACAAGAACTTCAGTTTTACCACAGAATGTAAAACTGTCACAGACTTGCTTTAACAGGAGAGATGTTGTCAGATTGTTCTTCGTCATCCCACATCACACCAGAATGATACTTCCTATTTGGCTACACCATGATCCGATCAATCCCTAACAAATTAACACCACCATCAAAACAATGCTTGATTTGTACTATTTAGAATTACTTTACTCATATTTCTTTAAAAAATGTTTTTTTATCTTTCTGGATGATAAAATTAGATTTATAGAATATGATGTTCTATTTTATTGGAGCCATACATTAGAGCGAAACTGAATGGAAATCTTTATGTTGTTGTTTTATTTGGAGCTATTAATTAATAAAACTGAGTAAATCAAAACTGACTGCTTAAAAATACTTTTAGTCCAACTCAAGAAAACATGTGGTCTTCTTCCATTTCAAAACTAGTTGCACCAAAGATAAAATCCTGGAATCTTTATCAATGAAAACCTACTGCTGCAGCAGCAGCGCAACAGTCAGGGAGTCTTTGTCAAAGAAAAAGCCATATATGTCCTCCTCACTCCCCTGGTGGAGAAGGAGGGGGGAGTATGTGTGTGTTTCTCAAGCTCAGGTCCTCCACCAAAGGCCAGGGAGTTTGAGGGTTCTGCATCATATCGTAGCCATTTCTAGAATGTGCTCTTCTGGACAGAGACCTATGATGTTGAAAGACCCCATTCTTTCATCAGGAGTACCTTTTAAAAGCAACTGTTGATCACAGCAGATGTTCATATGGATTTTTAGTGCCATTTGCTGGTGCAGCTCCAAACACTGTAACATGGAAGTATCTGAGCTGCTGTGCTGTCGAAAGAGGAGAAAGCTGTGGAAAAAGTTCCTGACATCCAACAGCACTCCTTCTGCCACCTTGTCTAGATTGCTACAGTAGGAATTTGTTTGTAGGACTTGACAAACAAACAGTAAGCTGGACCCTGCAGAATCTACATGTATTGTCAGATGTGGAAACTAGATCACATGGTAGAGTGCTCATTTCACATGTGAGTGGCAGCGGGATTGATATGAAATTCCACTGCTTTAAAACTTGTTTTTTGTTGAGTTACTAGTTGCCTACAGAGGTGAATGAGAGCTGGATTTGGACAAAAAGGTCCAGAGAATTAGCCCACCCACCATTGTCCCACTTGTGAATTTATGTAACCTGAAAAGTGCAGCAGAGCTGGGCTGATGATGTGAATGTACTAGCAGGTTGGCCTTTGTCCCCATTTCAGTGACAGCACAGCAACTGGGAGACTCCTGGCTGAAGAAACCTCCAGCAGACCAGCAAACCAGCAGACCCAGGCTTCCTTTTCTTTTTTCAAATGTACCGCCAGCTACAGGCTGGGACATCTGTCACCTGGTATTCTTCTGATACACTTTCTTAAATAATTATGATGAGAAAAGAAAAAGAGGAAGGACAGAAAGAGGGACAAGAGAAAAAATTGGGGGGAGAGATTGAGGAAAAAAGCTAAAAGTAGAGGACAATAAAACACTGCTGCTGCATCTGTGGCAAAGAGAAAGAGAAAAACAAGCATATAGACAAACAAAGATATAATCTGTGTGTGTGTGTGTGTGTGTGTGCATGTGCACGTTTGTCATGAAACAAACTTGATAATAAGAGTGAGTAGCCACAACAATACCCCCAAAAGCCAGAGTAAAACAGAGAACAACATAGGAGACCTGGGCCACATATTTGAAAATAAAAAAACACAATGACAAAAATGACAGCGAGGGGACAAATAGAGTTACAGACATTAAAGGAAATGTGAGATTAGTGGGCAGAAAGGCCAGAGAGCAAAGGTGAGTTTGAGCCTTGATTTAACAGCAGAGATGGAGGAACTCTTTTTTTATATCGAGCAGTAACTGATTTCACAACAGTGGAGCAGCAACTGCAAAGACTCTGTCACCATTTTTTTAGAGAGCTTTACGAGTGGAGCTGAGAGACCTGGGAGCTGAATGTAAATGAATAAGACAGATAATATAAGCTGGGGGCTGCCCATTAAGAGCCTTAAAACAATCAGTAAAATCTTAAACTGCAGAGAGGCCAGGATTGGAGGGATGTGCTCATATTTTTAGCACCAGTCAGCAGTCTAGCAGCCAAATTCTGCACTGTCTCTAAATGTGTTAAAAGAGAATGGAAGAGATCCAGGTACAGGGAGGAACAGGAGTACAGACATAAAGCAATAAGGGCATGGATGACTTTTTCCAGATCATGAAAAGATGAAAAATATTTGAGTTTGGGGATGGTTTTTAATTTATTTTTGACAACAGAACAAATTTGTCAAAGCAAAACTCTGAGTAAAGCACAACACCCAGGCTTTTTTGCACCAGGCTTTAAATGTGGGGCGAGATGACCTAACCTGCTGGCAACAGCACATCTAGATTTGGATGGACTAAAGAAGAAAACCTCAGTTTTGTCACAACTGGAGGAATCCAACCTTTAACCTTAAAGACAGTCCAGCAGTAATCCATGACCTTTATGTACTTCCTCTTTAGCCGCCGGGGTCAGAGTCATCGCTAAAAACCTGAATGCTGGCAATGACGACTCTACTACTCTGCATCTGTATTATTATCAGTTATAGCCGTCATGCTAACAGAGCTGAGCGTGCTCACTGAGAAGGAACCAAAGATATTCCTGTTTAATCAGTTTGATGATTTTTCCTTCCTTACTGAAATGATGTTCAGTCACTGATCTCAGTGACTCTGCCAGTGATTATTGGTCTTACAATCAATGGATTTAATCTATTTGATTGACTCTGTCACTTTATTCTGATTTTATCTGTTTCAATAAAGTCTCTTTAGCATCTGAATTATCATTGTGTCATTGTTGTTCCAATTATTGTACATTGCTGAGTAACTATTAAAATAGGTGTGATGATAATTTTTATTAATTGGATTTGTATGAGT
The DNA here is from genome assembly GCF_007364275.1 of Archocentrus centrarchus. Taxonomy (NCBI): domain Eukaryota; kingdom Metazoa; phylum Chordata; class Actinopteri; order Cichliformes; family Cichlidae; genus Archocentrus; species Archocentrus centrarchus. Next base: position 231,326 of record NW_022060256.1, on the reverse strand, counting down.
GCAGTGAGATCATGAAAGTGATGATAAAAAAAAAAAAAATTAGTGATCACAGAGCTGACTCTATGGCACACTTGACCACCTGCAGATTAGATCAAACCGAGGCATCTCAATAATCCAGTCCAGTTAAATGATGGGGATGCTGGTATGTGGTCTATCACAGCATTTACAGCAGCAGAAATTAATTTTAAGAGCAGCTCACTTTCTGATCCAGAATCCAGGTAAGGAAGCTTTTCCTGATCCTGAACAGGTGAGGCGTTGATGATTAAACAGTTGCAGTTTCTTTAATGTGAAGTCATCACAGGTGCAGCGATGCTGAAATGCACCAAACTGATGTGCCACCTTTTTCTCCAAGTGAGGAATTTTTGTGTAATCTGGCCTGTATTATTGTAGGGTCTTTACCTTACAGCATAAAACACCTTGTGATTTGGTGCTATATAAATACTGTAAAACTGAAGTGAAATTTAATCTTATTTTTATGACAGCCAATAAAGACAAACTTTAAGATAAAAAGTAGTGCTATTTAGGAGCAGGTTTACTCAGCCTGCAGCACAAAGAACTCGTCTGCTGTTAAAAAGCTGCTGCCAGGATTTACTGTCAGTTCTGCGACTTAAAAAGCTGCACAGGGAAACTTCTGCTGCTCTGCTTGTTGCAAATGCATTTGCTGAACCTGCTCAGCATTGCTGTATCACACCTGCACTGCAGGTAAACACCGGATTAGTTTGAAGGATGCATGAGAAGTCTGGATTTGATGATTTCCTGAAGAAGAGACAGCAGAGTTAAAAATCTAAACCTTCCTCATTAATGTGACTTGTCACAGCAGCATTTAAAGATAAAAATTAATAACTCCAGAAGATTCTGCAGTTCCTCCAAATCTGCAACATTTTTGATCTGAAAAGAAAAAACCTCCACATCAGGACTCTCCAAAGTACAAAGGAGTATTAGGGCCACATTAATTGTGTATTTTTAGGTTGAAATGTAGAGATTAAAGTTGTCATTTCAAGTTATACAACTGCCACAGCTGCTATACTCAATATAAATGATCTTGTGCATTTGAGTTCTTGAAGTCATATTTCAGAATCAGGTTTCTCTTTCAGCATATAACCAAAATGTGGTGAGAAGTATGACAACGTTAAAGAGACGGTGAAGAAAGCTGCATGTGGTCAGAAGGAAATAAACTTGCAAAATGAAACAGCTGGGAATGGACAGATACAAGGATATGGATGGTTACACCTTTGTGCAGCACAAAGCGGGTATACTGAAACACAAGACACTAAGAGATGATCAAGTGATCTAGCCACAGCATTTTGTGGAGGGTATAGCAGCCGTTTGACTTGAGACAATTTATATATATATATTAAATATATATATTAAACTTAATGTAGCTCTAGTACCAAAGGACTCTGTGCATATATGAGAGTAAAATCAGGGTAACAGCTGGTGGATCATCTTGACACAGAAATGAAAGCAGCAGTTTCTGATGGACTGCAGGAGAACGCTCCTCAGAGGATTTTGTGAACCCTCGGTTCATCCAAGTGTCAGAGCAGCGCTGAACGCGCTACAGTGACGTGGACGCAGTTCAAACACGGAATTCAGAGGCAAGTTATTCAATTATTTATTTCTTACAGGTAATGTGATTGTTTTCCGTAGATGAGTTATCAATAATAAGAAAAATAAATAAAAATCACAGATCAAAGCAGAAAACATCAGGGCTCAAAAACCGGAGAAAGACTTCAATAAAAATTCATCCACCATCATCTTCAGGCTAAAATAATGTGACCCCACCGACACTCAAGACGATCCTGAAGCAGAGAAATAACACGTGAAACTGTCCATCAGGATCCTGAGCTCACAGTGGATCATAATGACACAGTCACAGGATGTGATGTAATGACAGAGGCACGGTGATGTCAGCAGAGTCACACAGGATGTCTTCAGAAAACTGCAGAAGAAAAAACAAAGTCTGTTGGACATAGAAATACAAGTATTTGAATTTCCATTTTTTATAAAAAAAAAAAAAAAAAGGCTAAAAACACATGAAAGCAGAACCAGTTCTGAGTCCAGATTTGAGCCAGCAGCTCATTTACACAGAATAGGAACTGAGACCTTCACCTGCAGGTCAGGAATCACCTGCAGGAGCTTTTGGGTCACAGAAGAGGCTGCTGATTCGCTCCACCCCGTGAACCAACCTGACAGGTAACGCGACTCTCTGGGATCAGATGAACGCTTCGGTCGATCTTTGTCATGGCGCCCCGCTCTGAGAACACACTGCCTGGCAGGGGTGCTACAATTCGGCCTTTTGTTCACATCATCTCCCAGCAGACCTGTCCAACCTGTGACACCACCCCCCACACACACGAACACCTTAGACCCCCTGTTCCAGGAAGGGAGGGGCTGTCTACTCACCTTCATTCATGCACGAGGTGTCACTGATGACCTCAGAGCTCAGGTCAATCAGAGAGGACAGTCACCTGCAAGAAACACACACCGATCATTAAGTTACAATGTGGACCTGTGAACCTGTGGACCCCTCATCCTGTGCCTGCCTGGATCAGAGTACGCTTCAGTCCGGTTTTGTCACGGCCCCGCCCTCTGTGAACAGACTGCTGGAGGAGGGGCTTCAGTCGGCCTTTTATTACATCACTTCCAGGCAGAGACAGGTGATGGGGGAGGGTTTTAGTCTAAACTGGCCCTTTAAATAATGCAGCGGAAATAAACGAAAACAGTAAAAATTTATATAAAATGAATCCACTGGTGGGCAGCACAGTGACGCAGTGGTTAGCGCTCCTGCCTCACAGCTAGAATAACATCTGAAAGGTCTGGGTTTGATTCCACCTTGGCCCAGGCCTCTCCCTCTCTGTGTGGAGTTTGCATGTTCTCCCCGTGCTTGCGTGGGTTTCCTCCCACATTCCAAAGACAATGCACGCACTGGGGTTAGGTTAATTGGCTACACTAAATTGCCCATAGGTGTGAATGAGAGCATGAATGTGAGTGTGAAAGGTTGTTTGTCTCTCTGTGTTAGCCCTGCGACAGGCTGGCGACCTGTTCAGGGTGTACCCTGCCTCTCGCCCTATGACAGCTAGGCTCCAGCCCCCCCGCGACCCTGAACAGGATGAGCGGAAGCGGATGGATGAATCCAGTGGTTACTGATAACATTTATTAGTTTTAGGTGCCGTTTACACGAAGCCATTTTCACTGGAAACGGTGTCGTTTTGATGCGTTTCAGCCTTTCGTTTACACGATGGCGTTTCAGAAACGATCCGCGTTTACACGAGGACATGTGAAACGATGAAAACGATGTAGTTCCCATGCCAGGCCACAAGTTGGCGTTGGTTTTCTCTTTGCAGTTTGTTTACGCAAGACGCGCATGCGTGGAGTGACACAGTAGGTAGTGCGGCAAATTGTTCATTACTTAAAAAACGGCCAATGTGAGAGGTTTTGTGTGGACCGATGATGAGGTTGGATCGCTGCTGCACACAACGCTGAATTACAAAACGGTAAAAACACAGGAAGAGCATAAGAAGCACTCGTGAATCCGCGAGTACTGTTTATCAGTTTGCGCGTGCGCGAAAAACTGGCCGTCGCAACCATAGTGCGCATGTGCGAGTCGAGCGTTTTCAAATCACCCCGGTTTCAAGTGTTTACACGAAAACGCAAGCCGGTGCGTTTCTGAAACGCTCCACTCTGGACCCCGTTTCTGAAACACATCGTTTTCACTCTGTTGTCGTGTAAACAGAAGGGCGAAACGCATCAAAACGACACCGTTGTCGTGTAAACGCAAGGCCGAAACGCATCAAAACGACACCGTTTCAAAATGAAAACGGTCTCGTGTAAACGGCACCTAAATGTAAACTCTCAGAACTGTTAAACGGGATCAAACCACCAAACTGCTCACCTGCCATGTCGTCACTTTGTCCTGCAGATGTAGATGACTGTTTCCAGCTCCATGCCCAGCAGGTGATCTCCCTCCTTTCTCCTGCTGCTGAGTGACCTCTGACCGTGAC